>NC_083776.1:32962602-32987602 GCF_963514075.1 Conger conger | reverse complement strand
TCAACGGGGAGTTCGTTCCACCACCGTGGAGCCAGAACAGACAGTAGTCGTGAGCGTGAGGTGGAGGTTCTGAGAGGGGGAGGTGCCAAGCGGCCTGTGGAGGCTGAACGAAGAGGTCTGGCAGGGGTGTAGGGTCTGATGATTTTTTGCAGATAAGCTGGGGAAGACCCTTTAACTGCTTGGAAGGCTAGCACCAATGTTTTGAATTTGATGCGAGCCATGACAGGCAGCCAGTGGAGGGAAGTAAGCAGGGGGGTGACGTGTGAGTATTTGGGAAGGTTGAAGACCAGACGAGCTGCTGCATTCTGGATGAGTTGGAGGGGTCTGATGGCAGACGCTGGGAGGCCAGCCAAGAGGGAATTGCAGTAGTCCAGGCGGGACAGAACCATCGCTTGGACCAGGAGCTGGGTCGAGTAGGGGGTGAGAAAGGGGCGGATTCTCCGTATGTTGTATAGGAAGAACCTGCAAGACCGGGTCACCGCCGCAATGTTCTCGGAAAGGGACAGTCTGCTGTCCATCACCACGCCGAGGTTCCTTGCACTGGGTGACGGCGTGAGTGTGGTATCCCCGAGGGAAATGGAGAGATCCAGATGGGGAGAGGTATTAGCAGGGATGAATATCATTTCAGTTTTACCTGGGTTGAGCTTTAGATGGTGGTTGTCCATTCAGCTCTGGATGTCCCTCAGGCAAGCGGAGATACGGGCTGAAACCTGCGTATCAGACGGCGGGAACGAGACGAAGAGTTGGGTATCGTCCGCATAGCAGTGGTAGGATAGCCCATGTGCAGTGATCACAGGGCCAAGGGAGCGAGTGTAGAGAGAAAAAAGAAGCGGGCCAAGGACTGAGCCCTGGGGAACTCCTGTGGCGAGGGGCCGAGGTGTCGATACCGAACCAGCCCAGGCAACCTGGAAGGAGCGACCAGAGAGGTAGGACTCAATCCAGTCCAGGGCTGTGCCACAGATGCCCGTTGCTGACAGGGCAGACAGGAGGATGGAGTGATCCACAGTGTCGAAGGCAGCAGAGAGATCTATATCGAGGTTCATATCGGGGTGTGAACAGAATACGCTGGCACGCAGCCCATAGAATGCTAGCTGGAGTGAGACTGATCCCAGTCTATCCTGAGTGCAGCCCATAGAATGCTAGCTGGAGTGAGACTGATCCCAGTCTATCCTGAACGCAGCCCATAGAATGCTAGCTGGAGTGAGACTGATCCCAGTCTATCCTGAACGCAGCCCATAGAATGCTAGCTGGAGTGAGACTGATCCCAGTCTATCCTGAGTGCAGCCCATGCAATGCTAGCTGGCGTGAGACTGATCCCAGGTCTGTTGCAGGCGAGCGGTTGTGGAAGGGTTTCCGGGGTCTGTCCAAGCCTCTGAACAGCACGTTCCAGGAGGTGGATGATCATCACCACGTGGGGCACGTAGATGCAGCCTTCCGCATGCACCACGAGGGCCGGCCAGAGGAACACGACCACATCTTCTTCTTCCAGGTACCGCCACCCCGTACCCCATGTCAGACTGCTGAAGGCACCATACGGATACATGGGCTTACTTTCTATTTGTGTTGATGGGCCATAGGGGTAAATACTCCCCCTGGATCAAAAACTTACTCCACTGTGCTGGAGAAGGAGCTTTCCTGTGGTGATTACAGATGTCTCTTGAGAGGGGTGGTAACCCTGGTGTCAAACTACCATGGAACCAGGACATCTGCATTTGGCCACTTAATTATCTCCTCCATCATATTGGCTACACAATCCCCTACTTTCTTTATGCAATTTGATTTCCCTGGTCATCCCTGCCAAAGAGAACTGAGCCCGGAGATGACTAACCTGATAAAGTAAAAATAATAGTAAAACTTTTTTCTTGCATTGCATTGCATATGTTTGAAGAAGATGTATACCAGTGAGTTTTGATGTCTGATCCTCCTTCTGTCCAATCACACCGTAGGATGACAAGGTCTTCAGCTACTACAACCACACTCTGGAGGAGGGCTTTCCCAAAGACATCCAGGAGATGTTTCCCGGGATCCCAACCCACCTGGACGCTGCGGTGGAGTGCCCCAAGGGCGAGTGTGTCACTGACTCTGTGCTTTTCTTCAAGGGTACGCCCCGGCAACCACACTGCAACACCCCGGCAACCACACTGCAACACGCCGGCGACCACATGACAACACCCCGGCAACCTCACTGCAACACACTGGCGACCACATGACAACACCCCGGCAACCACACTGCAACACGCCGGCGACCACATGACAACACCCCGGCAACCGCACTGCAACACACTGGCGACCACATGACAACACCCTGACAACCACACTACGACACCCTAGCAACCATACTGCAACATGCCAACAATCACATTGCCATTCCCCGGCAACTTTACATGACGCCCTGACAACCACACTGCAACACGCCGGGGAGCACATGAAAACACCCCGGCAACTGCACTGCAACACACCGTCGACCACACTACGACACCCTAGCAACCATACTGCAACATGCCAGCAATCACATAGCCATTCCCCAGCAACCTCACGATGACGTCCCGGCAACCATACGCCAATGCCTTTGCAGCCACACCGCAACATCCCAATAACAGTGCTGCAATGCCCCAACAATAGCACTGCAACGCCCTAGCAGTCGCACTCCAAAACAGGACAGAGCGGCTAAAAAAGTGTGAATAGCACTCTTCTGATTAAGGCTGGAGGGACTATTTCCCCAGTGAGGGGGTCCTCACCAGTAGCCCTAGCAACCCTATCTAACCTCTGTTATGGAAAGACTTTGTGGCTGAAGTCTGCTCCTGAAGTTGCACTGACTGTCTCTGTTTTTGTTCCCAAGGCAGTGAAATCTACCACTTTGACATTAAAACCCAAGCAATCAAGATGAAACACTGGGATCATCTCCCCAACTGTACGTCTGCCTATCGCTGGCTGGAGAGATACTACTGTTTCCATGGACACCAGTTCACCAAGTTCCACCCCATCACTGGGGCTGTGACAGGGAATTACCCCAGGGACTCCCGCGACTACTTCATGAGGTGCCCCAAGTTTGGTAGGTGCCTGTGCATTGAACCCAGTCGTTGTGAATGTGTGAGAGATTCCTTATTTAACTGGCCTAACCTGTGGAACCTCCCTGCTGTGCCACCGTAGGCCACGGGGGCAATGACACGGAGAGGGAGCGCTGCAGTACCGTACATCTGGACGCCATCACTGTTGACGACCTGGGAAAGGCCTACGCTTTCAGGGGTGTGTAGTTTCTCTCCGTGTCATTCATTACATACGCACATGCTCACACATACACACACAGACAGACACACAGACAGACACACACACACACACACACACACATGCTCACACACACAGACACACACACACACACACACACTGACAGACACACGCACACACACACACACACGCACATACACACAGACAGACACACCCACATACACACCTTCAGACAGACACACACACACACAGACAGACACACACACACACACATACAGACACACACACACACACCCACACACACAGACACAGACAGACACACACAAGCACACACACACCTACACACACACACACACACACACACACACACAGACACAAACGCGCACACACACACACACACACACACACACAGACAGACACGCACACACACACACACACGCACACACAGCACACTGTCTTCAGCAGTAAGTATGTGGCTGCTATAGGGGCTGTGGATGAGATTATGGTGTTTCTGGGTGTAACTGAATCCACGTGTCTCTCAGGCCAGTTCTACATGCGTCTGGACACGCAGCGGGATGGCTGGCACGCCTTCCCCATCGGAAACCTCTGGAAGGAGCTGGCCAGTGGCGTGGACGCTGTGTTCTCCTTCGAGAAGAAGCAGTACATGGTCAAGGTGAGCTGTGTCAGGGAACAGACTGAAGAGACACAATAATAATGTATGGTAATGCAATATTTATTGTGCATTACCATACATTACTATCCTGTACTATTCATGACTATTCATTCCTGTACTGTGCTCTGTGAATTCCTGTGCATTGTAAGAGAATAAGAATCACATTCAGTCTCCATAACAGGGTGAATAAGAGTGTCTGCTAAACCTTATCCTTATGGAAATGGAATATACAGCTATGTGAAATATATGGTCAACTATAAGGTCAATTTGTGAAATATTTTGATAAATATATATTTCTCAACTTTTTAAAATAACCGTACTGCAGTTTCAGAAAGCATTAATAATTTTATATTTGGCAATTTATTTAAGTGTTGCAGCCTCTTGATGATTTATTATTTTGTTTTGCTATATTGCGGCATAATTCATTTCCACAAGGGAAGTGATTGTTTATGATAACTGAAACACACCTCTCATGTGCGTATGCACCAGGGCGACCAGGTGTACATCTATAAAACAGGAGCCACCAACACGCTCGTAGAGGGGTACCCCAAAACCCTGGAGGAGGAGCTGGGGATCAAGGGGCCGGTGGACGCAGCCTTCGTGTGCGGAGTTGACTCCACCGTGCACGTCATTCAAGGTACGGACACTTACCCACACTCACCTGCCCACTTACCTGTGTCACCATCATATGCCCTCACTCTCGTCTGCTAAGGCACGGGTGGGCAATTCCAGTCCTGGAGGGCCGGTGTTTACGCAGGTTTTTGTTTCCACCGATTTTCTCTGGCTAAATGAGCTAATTGGCCGTGTACACCAACACTAGTTCACTCAGATTAGATCACAGTAAAACCATATCATACAGGGACACAAGAACAGTCTTAGACTGGCATTCATGCATTCATCAAGATATGTAGCTAAAATGTCAGATGGCGTAAATGTTAGAGCCAATTAAATAATTAAGGCCATCAGTTGGCCTGAAAACCAGAAACAGATACGGCCCTCGCCTCCCACCCCTGTGCTAAAGTCTCACAGTGACACCCACCCTGATAACCACATCTCCAGACCTTGGTCAAATACCTAATTGTTTTGAATTTAAATACTTTTGCATTCTCGATTGATCTTGACTGGTGCTATTGAGCCCACCTAGAGGACCGGAAGATGGGTTTTGCACTTTCTCCATATTTCATATGTTCCAATACACCAGCTCAGTAAAGGGTAGTAAAATATTTGAATCCAAAACTGTTACGTATTTGACCCAGGTCTGTACCTCTCTTCCTCCAGGGGAACAGATGCAAGACATCGACTTGCTGACCACGCCTCGCGAAGTGGTTAAGAAGTCTCGCCTGCCCTTCCCCAAGATAGACGCAGCTTTGTGTGGGCCTGACGGGGTCAGAGTGTTCGTGGGGGCTGAGTATTTCCATTACGAAACCCCCATGCTCCTAGCCTTCAGCCGCATCAGACCAGAGCCTCACAAGACCTCACTGGAGATGCTGGGCTGTGACCACTAGACTGGTGATGTCACAGGGCGAGGACAAGGAGTTGTGATAGCTGAGGAAAAACGCTGTCACCATAGAACATTAAAATAAACGGGTGTTTGATAAGAAACACGTCTGCTGTTTACTGAAATCCCATGTTTTTTACTAGCGGGTTTAAGGGCAGATTGCCTACAGTGTGGTGAGATGCTCAGAATGTACACAGGGGCAGTGTGTGCATATGTGCCCACATAAGCACATCTGTGTGCAGGGATGCACAGACACACACACATTTTGTGTCTTTTCACCTTGGGAATGTATACTTCTACCTTTGTTGTTTTTGAAAAGACACCAATTGCCTTGGACTATTGCCTTGTTAAGCAGAAAAGCAGATATTAGAATTCACAAGTGTGTGAACAAATGAGATTAATTACTGTAGCTCAAATTTTGTCAAATTTTCTTTAACAAAAACGTAAATGGGAACATCAAATGCGAATGGACTCTTGTGTTGAGTATTTTAATTTGCTCAAACAAATAATATTTTTTAAATGACCGGTATGTTCCCCAGATGAAATTGAACAACAACCTGAAGCCTTCAAATGTTTTATTTTATTGCTGAAGTTATTGTTTGTTAAAGTTCTACATTTAGTGATAATCAGTGCTGCCAGGTCAGAAATATTTATAGCCTAGCTCTCTCAAAGCAAGTCCGCAAAGTTCGAAACAAGCCACAGATTACACTGGAGCCTTCCTGTGCAGCTCAGCTTTATTAATTCCTTATTATTCATAATAATTAACTTAAATGAACCCAGTCTAAGAACACACAACTAAATGCATGCCCTTTAGCCCATATTAAGAGATTTTGGAAAGGCACAATTTGTCCACGAAATGGCATATTTCAGATCTACCAACAGATGGCACAAGAGAGTCGTTGTTGAGTGTTTTGCTTCAACTAGGTGAATGAACAGCAGGTGGAGCACTTGATAACACGTTTCAGGTCAAACTCTTGAGCAATTTGAATTGTGCATAGGTCGTGCAGCTCTGTATGGATAGTTTTTCTAGCAATACAGAAATTTAGAAATATAAAAGGTTTGTTTATTATATTATTGTAAACGACCCCTCTTATTTGTTTCAAGTTTTATAACATGCTCAGTCACTTGTCTGCGTTGTCGAATGTTTCCCAATTAATCTGGTAAAATATGGCCACATTTGCTCCCATAAATCACCTGAAAAAACAAGCAAATTAGATTTGAGGTAGTTCTGGATTTCAATCAAAGCAGCCAATCACATTTTCCTACTATTTGAATAAACACTGCAGTGTAGAGGCTATCATCCTGTTCAGTGGGAATTCTTCAACGATTACCGCAGGTGTACTTGTTAAGATTTACACATGATTTGATCCATCGCATAAACATAAATGCGTGAGTTGATATAGATAATAATTCATTTGTTGGGACATTTTTATAAAATAAGATTACAATGACCTTCAATACTATAGTATACCTGGACAAAAGCTCTCAATGCATTTTACAGTTGTCTTGCTAAGTAGCCTGGTATGCTACAGTATGGTAACGTATGTATTGTAATTAGTTATAAAAAGACTACCATTCGGACACTCCCTGCAGGGCCTTCGGTTCTTGAACCAGCTCCTCTTTTTCCGCCATGCTTTTAACTTCGTATCGGGACCGGACTCTCGCTCGTATAGTACGGTTGCTACCACCCAGCCACAATACGTGTTGAAGTAAAATGTTGGGTTTCATATTGAATCAATAAGTCATGTATTTTCTTACACAGATTTCCATACACACAGTCTTTCACAATAATGAGAATTACATAATCACGATAAACTCAAAACAGTTTAACAGTTAACATAGTTGAGAGACTAAGAATTTGAGTAGTCGCAGGCAACGCTGCAAGAATTGCTCCGCTGTGTATGTATGCATGTATGTATGTCCGAGCGTGTCAGAGTTGTGAACGCTGTCAACTGTAGTTGTCTATACTTATATAGTAACCATTCAAACATCTGTCCAGGTGGGCGTTCCTTATGTATCTATATTCAAGGTGGAAACTATAATGTATGGTGTAATCCTTGCTGGATTACTTTTGGACATCATTTTCAGTTTTTGACCGGCAGTTGTGTGGGCAGGAGATGGGAGAGACTCCTGATCAGGCAACCAATTAAGGCATAGTATGTGAAAAAAGTAGAACACAAACCCAAAATAGCCTGTTCAGCTCAAAGAGAGATTTTATTAAAAAAACTAACAAAAAAAAAACACTTCTCAACATGTTTGGTAGTGCGTGTGGAATAATACACAGTTGTGAAAAAATAATTGGGGACCTTTAAAATCGTGCATGTCATAAATGCAATACTAAACTAGACATGTAGTCTACACAGTTTGTGCTTTAATGAACAGAACGTTCTCAGTAGATGGACTGGAAAAACAAATGATGGAAAATGGGAGCATGGTCGCCCAGCAAGGACACATACTGGCACACACACACACACACACACACAAACATGCGTAGGTAAAGGAACATTCACACACACACACACACACACACACACACACACACACACACACACACACACGCGTAGATAAAGGAACATTCACACACACACACACACACACACACACACACACACACACAGGCTCTGTCACAGAGCTCACAGGCAGAAGCCAGCTGAAGAAAGTGCTGGTATTCCCAGGTGGTAACAGGTGTGGGGGTGCTACCTCCTCTCTGCCTCACCTGGCTGGCATAATGACATGATTACTGTAACCTTTGGCAGAGATAATGAAGCATGGAGCTCTGGGGCTGTCTGTGTGTGTTACTGCAGAAACCGCAGACTGGGGTGTCTACAGGGGTTACACACCATTGTTAGATCCTACTGTCTGCTTTCTGCCTCACTGTGGTACTGTAGCATCTCACCACAGGGAATATTGCTGCATATCTGTGTTTGTATTATACATGTGTGTGTGTGTGCTTGTGTGTGTGTGTGTGTGTGTGTGTGTGTGTGCTTGTGTGTGTGTGTGTGTGTGTGTGTGTGTGTGTGCTTGTGTGTGTATGTGCGTGTGTGTATGTGTGTGTGTATGTGTGTGTGTGTTGGGGGTCTCTGTCAGGCTATATTCCCCAGTCCCCCATTTTCATGCTCAGAAGATTCCAGAAGCACAGTGCGCTAAATAAAATGGCACGTGATTTTGGTGACGATGGCAGCACAACGCATGAACGGTAGTGGAATGGCTCATTCTGCTGGAGCAAATTGTGTTAATTTTATATTGATAATGCATAACTGTGCATGCTATTTTGGGTTTCTTAAAGGTTTGTTTGACTGGGTTGGATTTGTTGCCCCAGTGTGTGTGTTCAGCAGCAGTGATATTAACAGTACAACTCCAGTGTCTGTGTGTTTAGCAGCAGTGTGTGTGTTTAGCCGCAGTGTCTGTGTGTTTAGCAGCAGTGTGTGTGTTTAGCAGCAGTGTGTGTGTTTAGCCGCAGTGTCTGTGTGTTTAGCAGCAGTGTGTGTGTTTAGCAGCACTGTGTGTGTTTAGCAGCAGTGTGTGTGTGTGTTTAGCCGCAGTGTGTGTGTGTGTTTAGCAGCAGTGTGTGTGTGTGTGTGTGTTTAGCAGCAGTGTGTGTGTTTAGCACCAGTGTGTGTGTGTGTGTGTGTGTGTGTGTGTGTAGCAGCAGTGTGTGTATTTAGCAGCAGTAATACTGGCAGTAGAGTTGCAGTGTGTGTGTGTGTTTAGCAGCAGTGTGTGTGTTTAGCCGCAGTGTGTGTGTTTAGCCACAGTGTGTGTTTAGCAGCAGTGTGTGTGTTTAGCAGCAGTAATACTGGCAGTAGAGTTGCAGTGTGTGTGTTTAGCCACAGTGTGTGTGTGTTTAGCAGCAGTGTGTGTATACCAGCAGTGTGTGTGTTTAGCAGCAGTGTGTGTGTTTAGCCGCAGTGTGTGTGTGTTTAGCAGCAGTGTGTGTATACCAGCAGTGTGTGTGTTTAGCAGCAGTGTGTGTGTGTGTGTATAGCATTAAAGTTCGGTTGGCAGCTTCCTCTCCTCCCCCAGCATGCATCAGCCGAGCGAGAGGGTGACATCACCTCTGCCATCGGGAGCCTGTCTCCTTGATAACGGCACGCTCCGTCAGATCACACAATCCCACACTTTTATTCTGTTACACTGCAGCTGTGGAGCAGGCTGGGAGAGGACAGATAGAGCATCCTCTCTGTGCTCTCCTCTCTTTCACACTCTTCACTCTTACTCTTCTCCTCTCCTGTCCTTTACCACTCACCCTCTCTCCTTACTGTGTCTCTCCCCTTATCATAGGTCAAGCAAGAATTACTTGCGTGTGTGTGTGTGGGTTGGGTTTTGTATTGGTATGTTGTATAGAAGGGGTTAGTTTTATAAGGCCAAACGCCCATGTGAATGAGAACACATGGGCCTCTTCTTCCCAGGCAAGAATAATATATCTAAACATGAATGATATTAACAACCCAGTTAGAAGAAAGAAACAAAATGCTGAAGCTTAACAAAGACAAGGGATAATTTTTACTGCAATTAATGCACCAAAAAAGTGGGTTTACTTGTTTTATCCTATAGTGAACAAGGGGCTACACCCTGATCTGCCTCAATCTGCATGTTCTTACGACAGTAGTGTTTTCTCTATATCAATTTATATCAACACTTACCTTTTTTAAGTCTCCAAAGATACTCCTTCATTCTCCATATCATGTTCGCTTTCCCAATGAATGGCAGAATGGCAAAATGTGTCTACAGCAACAACCACTGAAAGACCCAGACTCTAGCTCACCTGCCTGCCCTGTGTGGAGCACTGCCTCTCTGCCTGATTCCTCACCGGGGGCCCAGGCTGTGCGGCCTTCATTGTTCCCAAATTAACTCTCTCACTGTGCGTGCTACTTCCCATAATTCCCCTGCACTCTTCCAGGCCAGCGCCCGGGTCCTTTGATCACTTCGAGGGGAGAATGTGTGTTAACAAGTTAATAGGAAGGCCTGAGGAGCTGGACAGGGGTGAGAAATGGAGGGGGGCCCCTTTTTGTGTGTACTCCTCTCCGATTTTTGGCACGAACCCCACTGAAACACGCACATACACGTCCACACACACACACACACAGGCCTCTTCAGTATTTGAGAGTCTTGCCGCCTTTATTGCAGCCAGACCTGCTCAGCATGGGCGCTGAAGATGAGTTAATGTGACAGCAGCCAGCTTCCCACACAGATGCTGGAGAGGGAGAGGGGGGGGGTTCACGGTTGGGCAGGAGTGGGGGTGGAGAGGGGTACAGGGCTAGGCGTGGGGGGGGGGGGGGAGGTTAGGTTGGCCGGCGGGGGTAAGGGGGTTCAGGAGCAAGGGGGGTGCAATGTAGGGGTGAATTTGGGTTGACTGAAGAGTAAGGTGCTGGGGTTGATGGGGCAGGAGGATTGTAGAAGAACAACAAATAAACCACACACACATATGCTCACTTCATACATGCACAATACACACTCACATAAGCACAACACACACTGACATACACTCAGTGGACAATTTATTGGGCTGACCAGCTTGTTAATGCAAATATTTAATCAGCCAATCATGTGGCAGCAACTAAATGCATAAAAGCATACAGACATGGTCAAGAGTTTCCGCTGTTGTTCAGACCAAATGTCGAAATGGGGTAGAAATGTGATCAGTGCGGCCCTGTGTGTGTATGAGGCTGATCAGTGTGGCCCTGTGTGCGTACGAGCCTGATCAGTGTGGCCCTGTGTGCGTATGAGCCTGATCAGTGTGGCCCTGTGTGCGTATGAGTCTGATCAGTGTGGCCCTGTGTTTGTATGAGCCTGATCAGTGTGGCCCTGTGTGCATATGAGCCTGATCAGTGTGGCCCTGTGTGTGTATGAGCCTGATCAGTGTGGCCCTGTGTGCGTATGAGCCTGATCAGTGTGGCCCTGTGTGTGTATGAGCCTGATCAGTGTGGCCCTGTGTGTGTATGAGCCTGATCAGTGTGGCCCTGTGTGTGTATGAGCCTGATCAGTGTGGCCCTGTGTGTGTATCAGCCTGTCGGATTGGTATGACTGTACGTTCCTATCAGCCCGCCAGGCTCCTGTCTGCGTACTGTTGGGTGTTTAATTAACGGGGCTCTGCAGTTTGGGGGGGGACATCTGCCCGAGGGCCGTGCACAGGGCCCTTGACCCCGTGGGGGCGGGGCGGCAGCAGGGGCCACCCCAGAAAGTGGGGGGTGCCCTGTAGCAGATGGTGCCAGCTTCCCTCCGAAGGCCCGCTTGCGATCGCCAAAAAAACCAAACCCCTAGCAAGACCCGCACCTGTCACTCACTCTCCTGCCTGTCTGGTGGACCAGGCTACAACAACCCAAACGCTGGTCGGGATTCAGTCACCAGCCACTTTTAAGTTTGACTGCTAAATGTCTTTGTTGTTTCAGTTACAGGAGTAACCAGCGCTAACTAGCCGAACGCTTGCGCTGTTGGATGACATGCTGTACTGTTGATGGAGTTGAGGTCACTCACCCTGACACTCGCACCCTGGAACCGGCACTGCTACGAGCACGGGAAGGTGCACAGCAGGTCACATGACTGCGATCGCCTGTCAGCCAGACTTCCGCGGTAACCTTGAGGGAACGACTGACGCAGAATGTCAAAGCCACACGTCCTGCAGGGATACTGCAGGAATGGACAGCAAGAGCGAGGACCCGCCGTACCGTCCATTATTACCGCAACAGAGATTGTCTTTTTAATGGCATCCACCTTTTATGATGCCATCGATAGCTGGGAGAGTGAAATATCATAAATTAATTGTGAATTTGGAGTTGTTATACTGTGTGTACAGCATACATACTGTATGTATGTAATCACATAAAATAAAAGAGGATAAGTATAAGATCAATGAACATTAACATGATTACACAGAGTTGCGCTGTTGGCGGTAGTTTGGACAATTAATTAGGTTCTTTTTCAGTTTTTTTTCTCTGACGCACAGGCAGTAAAGAATGCGTACAAACCCATGCACACACACACACACACACACAAAAGACTGGGGCACGTGGTCAGCTGTCCCTCACACGTATGAAGGCGCGGTTATCAAAGTGCCATTTAGCGGCCGTTTAGTGTTTTGGCGGGGGCGGTGCTGGGCTGGTTGTGTCCGCAGCGCGGTGTTTTGGCGGCGTGCCTGCGTGTGAGCAAGGGGCCGCGGGGCCGTGGGGCTGTCAGTCCGCCCCCTCCCCCCCCCGCGCGGAGCTGTCAGCTCCTGGTGGCGCACTGCCAAATGGCGCCTGCCGGGCGGCGGAGTAACGGTCGCCCCGTGCCGAACGCACCTCCGCCCGCTCCGCTCCGCCCCGCCTGACAGCAGGCACCCCAGCTGCCCCACCGCGCTCGCTCCCACCCCACGCTGGGCCTGCAGATGCCCCAAACCGGCCCCTCCTCCACCTGCCCACTGCTCTTTAACTCTGCTCTCCCACACTGCCCCATGAACCCCCACTCCCCCCCCCCCAAACTGCTCCCAGTCCTTCTACACCCCCCCCCCCCCCCCCCCACACCTCAAGCTTCCATGATATCTTCAACTGTTTACTCTGCCAACTGAAATATTCACACACGTAGGAAATTATTACTATGGAGTTACCGGGTATGCCATCTACCGAGTTACACTTTGTGCCCCATACCAATACAGTATTGATAGTTTGGCTCTTTTCAGGGTTTCTCTCAGAAATAACTGTAGTGGGCGCAGACAAATATTAACATGTAATATTAACGTGTACGTTCAGTAAACACACAGAATTTGCTTTTGGTTTCCTATCCCCTCAGGGAAGTTAGCTGACTTGTAGCTGGTGGTCTCTCTGTGGACTTAGAATTGCTTTCTTTTCCTTATAGACATAGCACTAACATTACTGTTCAAAAGAACTTCTCACTTTTAAATGTATTTACATGACCAATATACAGAATACCTGTCTGCCTTGTTTCACATAGAGCTCATTGACTCTTTTCCCAGCATCTCAGGCTCCAAAGTATTTGATTTTTGAAATTTAAAGTTTAAAAAAAAATCCAGCTCATTGTAATGTGGATGCAATCACCACCTGCTGTCACCATGAGTAAAGATTTGTAACTTCATCACAACCAGATACATCAAAACAGCATGACCTGGAGTTAGGTGGGCCCTGCTGTTTATAATGTCATTTGGTTTACAATACTAACTGTTAGTTTGGCAGTTAGTATACAGATTAACTGTCACTTGAAAAGTATATAGATTTCACAGCTATCTTTGTACTTCTCAGTTATACATGGGCCTTGGTGATATCATAATCTCTGGAACACTGCTGTTTTCCGCTTTTGTAAGTTGCTCTGCATCATTGTTTCTGCTAAGTGCATGTGATGTAGTGTAATGACTACATATCAGATGTATTCAGATGGTAAGGTCTGAAACCATATCATCTATAATGATGCCCTGCTTTTTTAATGCACTGACTTCTACATTCTATTGAAAATAAGTGATGTCTTCACAAAACTATTTTTTATTTGAAAAAGCAAAGTTACTGTAATGCACAAAATACACTCCCCACACAAATGTAAAAAGAATACATTTCAAACAATCTGAGTACCTACCTATTGATATTACATTATGCGACCCATGTTACTCTTTATTCATTCAAGTGACTTTGTTCAGTTCCTTAAACCACGAATAACCCTAATCTTTAAGTAAGTACCCCCCAACCATGATACTGCACTGTATGATATTCTGCTCCTTACCCTTAGCCGCAGGGTAGCTACAAAAAGGAGTCCCTCTGCAAGATTCCAGACCCTTATTAGCTACAATATTTCCCTCCTCCCTTTAGCTATTTACCAACAGTGCCTCTGTCCCCCCATTAGCTCCTTAGCTACAGTGTCTGTGTTCCCCCAATAGCTTGTTAGCTACAGTGTCTCCGTCTTCCCATTAGCTTTTTAGCACCAATAGCTGTTTCCTGTTAGCTCTTTAGCAATAGCGTCTGCCCGTTAGCCACAGTGGCTCTGTCCCACCGTTAGCTCATTAGCCACAGAATCTCTCTCTCCCCTCTTTAGCTTGTTACCGAAAGTGTCTCTGTCCCCCCTAGTTAGCAGCAGTATCCCTTTAGCTTGTTAGCTACAGTATCTGTCGCTCCCCTTGTTAGCTCGTTAGCTACAGTATCTCTCGCTCCCGTTGTTAGCTCGTTAGCTACAGTATCTCTATCCGCTCTGTCTCTGGGGCCAGCGCGGTCTCGGGAGTGGGCCCAGCCAGCCTGTGTGCTGTCGGTCTGGGGTCTGTTCTCCAGTTGTGACAGGGAGGGGAGCCTTATGATGACAATTAGGAGCTGTTAGAGCACAGATGAGCCCTGCAGACAGGAGGGGGGTGGGGGGGCGGTGGGGGGAGGCAGGTGGTAAGAAAGCTGGGACACAATTAACAAACATGCAGAAAACAGTCACTAATGAGCAGGGCTGCGGCTTAGGGAGGGGTGGGGGGGACAGGGCCAGCCCCAGGGAGAGGGACAGTGCGCGGGGAATAACACAGCTGAACACAGGCAGGAGAAACGAGAGGAAGATGAGAGAGGGATGTGAGGAAGAAACGTTTGCACATTAGGAGTGAGACTGAGAAGGGGAGAGCACAGCGAGGAGACGGGAGGAACGTAAAACTGCCCAAACTGTAAACGCCTGCAGTGTATGTCTGTGTGTGAGCCAGAGAAAGGGAATCCGGGCATTGTTTTTTAGGTCATCTGTGTATTTTAATGTCTTACAAGTTCTTTTGTCATGCAAATAAAGCATTGAATTTTTGGATATTTGAATTTGAGAGAAAGAGAAAAACTAACAGAAAGACAGGAATGAAGAGACAGCCTACAGTAGATGTTCTCTCTATGGGAGTTGATGTCTCCTATGAACAAGCCCATGACCTAGTTACCCCCCGGTTGTACTCTAGTGTGTTTGTTAACAGAGAGACATGGGCGTCCCCCCTTTGTCTGGGCCTGGTGCCCTTGTCGAACAAACAGGCCCAAAACAACAATAACAAGAACACAGAAACGCCGCCTATTGTACACACCACCCCATTGTAAATACACAAAAAAGGATTGTTACCGTCAATCATCTCAAAATGGCAACCACTACCATGACAGATGAGCATCATCTTCTGCTTATGTACACTGTATATAAGTATCTATGACATTATCTTTGATAGCTGTGTATGACAGCTTAGTCACATATATATCACACTGTGCATGATAGTGACATCACATATACTGTATGACACCATGTATGATAGTGATGTCATATAATGTATGTCACACTGTGTACGACAGTGATGTCACATATATGTGCCACGCCGTGTGATAACTAAGCCACTCATGTCACACCTCTCTGTACCGCTAACGTTCTGTTCTATTCCATTGAAACGGCTCACCTGCCTAACCCCCCCCCCGACCCACGTCTCTCCCTGACGCAGTCCTACCCCCGATCCCACCTGGAAGTCTAGTTCCGATGCTGCCTCCTCCTCAGCCCTAATTGACCATAAATGTCACGGTGAGTGAGACTCCGATTCTGTTCTAGTCAATTAACTCCATCCACGACTTGGAGCTGTTAATTAGACGATGTAATCAGCGGAATTAGGCTTTAAGGAGAGAACACAGCAGTCAACATTGATCTGGAGGAGAGCGCAACCTTGGGCCATCTCTCAGGCTAGCGGGGCCCGGGGGAGATGACGCCACGGTGAGGAAGGTGAGTCTCTGCAGGGAAATCACGCGTACACACCTGCAGCTCCGCACAGGCTGTTTTTCACCTTTCTCAACCCGGGAGGACTCGCAAGCCGCTTCCTTTTATTTATTTTATTTCCTATAATTCCACTAAGGGCGGTTTAGATGCAGCGGAGACGGGTGAACGTAACAACAGTCGAAATTTTACAAATGGGAGTGGTGCTGTCTGTGTGTGTTCGGTATGCCGTTATCGGAGATGCGAATATTAGAGAAATGTGGTTCTGCGTTAGCTCGTTCTATTGGGCCATACTTACAGAGATAGTCTTCTCTGTCAGGCTCACAGCTTACTGTGTGTGTGTGTGTGTGTCTGTGTGTGTGTGTGTGTGTGTGTGTTAGAGAGAGAGAGAGAGAGACAGAAAGCAAAAGTGTGTGTATGAGAGAGAGAAATGGACAGATAGACAGAAAAAGAGAGTGTGTGAGTGAGAGAGTGAGAGAGACAGACAGAAAGCAAAAGAGTGTGTGTGTATGTGTGTTTGAGAGTTGACAGACAGAAAGCAAAAGAGTGTGTGTATGTGTGTGAGAGAGAGTGAGACAGAAAGCAAAAGAGTATGTGTGTATGTGTGTGTGAGAGAGAGAGAGAGAGAGAGAGAGTGACAGAAAGCAAAAGTGTGTGTATGAGAGAGAGAAATGGACAGATAGACACAAAAAGAGAGTGTGAGTGAGAGAGACAGACAGAAAGTAAGAGTGTGTGTGTATGTGTGTGTGAGAGAAACAGGCAGAAAGCAAAAGAATGTGTGTGTATGTGTGTGAGAGAGTGAGAGAGACAGACAGAAAGCAAAAGAATGTGTGTATGTGTGTGTGAGAGAGATGGACAGATAGAAAGCGAGAGATTGTGAGCGTGTGTGTGAGAGAGAGATGGACAGATAGTTAGAAAGCGAGAGAGTGTGTGTGTGTGAGAGTGTGTGCATGTGTGTGTGTGAGAAAAAGAGAGAGAGATGAACAGATAGACAGAAAGCAAGAGATTGAGTGTGTGTTGTGTGTGTGTTTGTGTGTATGTGTGAGAGAGAGTGTGTGTGTGTTTGTGTGTGTGTATGTATGTGTGGGAGAGAGAGAGTGTGTGTGTGTTTGTGTGTGTGTTTATGTGTGTGTGTGTTTGTGTGTGTGTGTGCTTGTGTTTATGAGTGTGTGTGTGTTTATGTGTGTGTGTGTGTTTGTGTGTGTATGTGTGAGAGAGTGTGTGTGTGTTTGTGTGTGTGTATGTATGTGTGTGAGAGAGAGAGAGAGTGTGTGTGTTTGTGTGTGTGTGTGTGTGTTTATGAGTGTGTGTGTGTTTATGTGTGTGTGTGTATGTATGTGTGTGTGAGAGAGAGTGTGTGTGTTTGTGTGTGTATTTGTGTGTGTTTGTGTGTGTGTGCTTGTGTTTGTGTGTATGTGTTTGTGTGTGTATTTGTGTGTGTGTGTGTGTGTCTGTGTGTGTGTATTTGTGTGTCTGTGTGTGTGTGTGTTTGTGTGTGTGTGCTTGTGTTTGTGTGTTTGTGTGTGTGTGTGTGTTTGTGTGTGTCTGTGTGTGTGTTTGTGTGTTTATGTGTGTGTGTGTTTGTGTGTGTCTGTGTGTGTGTGTTTGTGTGTGTGTCTGTGTGTGTGTGTGTTTGTGTGTGTTTGTGTGTGTGTATGTGAGTGTGTGTGTGTGTGTGTGTGTGAGAGAGAGAGAGAGAGAGAGAGAGAGAGAGTGCTGCATTATCAGAGGCACCTTCACTTCAGCATTAATGGGGTCCACCTGGGTCCCTGGGGCTCTGGCCTCAGTAATTCCACCCTGGTGGTTATTTTGTCCTGTGTGAACTCATCTGGGCTTACCACTGCTGTTTGTGTCAGCCAGAGACTGACAGCAGAGCAGGTCCTCATGAATACCACACAGGTCAGAGAGCTGGGAAAGGTGTCCTTGCTTTAGCAGAATCCATAGCCACCGATGTATCCCATGTGCACGCTTGTAAATTACAGCACAAATCTCCTGTTTACCAGTTTATTGGTTATTGAAACAATATTTATTTCCCAGAGTCTGATCATGAATCCTTAATATTGCAAGCAAAAGATACCATCAGGCTATGGAAATAGTGTGCAAGTAGCTATGAACCACTTCTATGTCAAAACGAGCTCAGAAATGCTTAAAGTTTGAACTATATTTGAAATATGCAAAAGTGTTTTAATACACAAATATAGGCCTGAAAATGCAGGCTAGATGGCAACTAGTGGCTAAATGCTACAACACAGCTATTCAGATGCTATCAGTCTTTTGTACGAAAGGTCCTTTTGAGTACTGCATGTGTTCAGATTGTGTGTTTTTTCAATTCAATTCCATTCAATTTTATTTGTAAAGCTCTTTTTTACAGCAGGCATAAAGAGACTGTACAGAGAAACAGAAGGGCAATGTTGGTTTTTTGACCGCCATTATGAATCTCTCAGTCGAGCCTATGTCTGTTCTGGGTGTGGAATTCAGCTGGAGTCCATACTGCATGTTTTTTTTGTTTTGTTTTTTTTGCTTTGTTCATATTTGTGCCAGCTACTATTTTGCCATTTATCTGCACTATTAATTAGTCCATACTGCATGTATTTTTTTAGTTTTTTTTGTTGCTTTATTCATATTTGTGCCAGCTACTATTTAGCCATTTATTTGCACTATTAATTAGTCCATACTGCATGTATTTATTTATTTATTTATTTATTTAAATTTTGCTTTGTTCATATTTGTGCCTGCTACTATTTAGCCATTTATCTGAACTATTAATTATTTGGACATTATTTTTCTCTCATCCATAAGGCTGTGGAAAAGTGTGAAGTGGCGGTGTGATTTTTTGTTAACTGCAGACAGAGTGTCATAGAGAGTGGTGCGCTGAGCATTGCGGTCGTTCAGGTAAGCGCTGTCCCACAAACTCAGCACATGTTTCAGCAGGTTTCAGCACCCTGGAGAGCAGCATGGTTTTAGAAGGAGAACAGAGAGCATAGTCAGGTCCAGCTTAAACATAAAAGTCAGTACCTGCACTCTAAATCATCCCCGTATCCAGATCTGTCATCCAGCTGCATCTACATACTGGCACCAGGCCCTTCACCGCACCCTCATTTTCTATCATGCAGCTGTAGCTGTGCCAGTGATAACTTTAAATAATATCTTGTATAAAGGTATATATATATATAACCAACATGCTATGTTCTGGCTCTACCCACTGTACTTACACTAAATAACATAATAAGAGACAGATAGTTTCCCATACTGATATTGCTGGAATTTTAAACATTCAAAATGAACAAACACCAGTATAAGGTCATGCCCTGAAGAGTAATATGCCAGGCCCAGTTACATATCTACAGGGATCTCAAACCAATCAAACTAGGATCTCCTGCTTTAAACATTGGACAGAATAAACACTAAACTATCAACTATTCTACTTCTACTTGTAGCCGTACAAATATTTGACTCATTACATTACATTATATTAATGGCATATGGCTGACACTCTTATCCAGAGTGACATACAGTTGATTAGACTAAGCAGGAGACAATCCTCCCCTGGAGCAATGCAGGGTTAAGGGCCTTGCTCAAGGGCCCAACAGCTGTGCAGATCTTATTGTTGCTGCACCGGGGATCGAACCACCGACCTTCCAGTCGAGTACCTTAACCACTACGCTACAGGCCGACTTGCTAAGGATACTGTACATTGAAATGAAAATGAATATTGCGCGGTGTGGGCGAGCGTAACCGACAGGTTTGCGATGGAGCAGAAGCGCAGATGACCACAGACGCGCAGGGGAGGTGAAGGCGGGAGCGGGGGGAAGAGAGAGCAGAGGAAGGCTGCTGAGCAGATGAAGAAGGGGCTAATGATGGCCACGCACACACAGGGCATGCTGTGGCTGAGAGGGGCGGGCGAGAGAAAGCACAGCGCCCGCTTTCACTCCCCCGGATAAGGGAGTCCTCTGTGCCCGCCGCGGGGCGCAGGTGTCCCCTCTCCTGAGTCTGACTGCGCCCCTGTGTGCCGGCGTTGGGGTGCAGGTGTCGGGGGGGACCCCCGTCCTGCTGCGGGCGGAATAAAGAGGGGCGCCGGCCTCACGGTGAAGCCAGGGAGCCCAGAACAAGTTTCCCTGTGTGCCAGGGGAACACACCCCCCCACTGTGCCAGCCCCCTGCGGAGGGAGGGAGGGGAGGAAGAGGGGAGAAAGGGAGGAGAAAGGGGGGATGGAGGTCTGAAGGATGCTGTCTCTCAGTGCTGCTGCTGTCTGTCCTCTAGGCCTCTGAGGGACAGAGGCTCCTCTCTTCTCCGCCCCGGCCCAATAGCCTTTCAATAGTCTTGTGTCAGTTGTGCTGTATGGTGACCAGATCTTATTGTGCTTGTCCCAATCCCTCCCCCCGTCTCCCTCCTCCTTCTGCAGTGTGTGTGTGTGTGTGTGTGTGTGTGTGTGTGTGTGTGTGTGGGTGTCAGTGCGAGCGTGAGTGCGTGCGTGAGTGTAGTGTGTGCACGCGGGAGAGTGTGTTGTGTGTGTGTGTGAGTGCATATGAATGCGTGTGTGTAGTGTGAGTGCGTGTGAGTTTACGGGTAAAGTGTGTGTGTGAGTGCGTGCGTGAGTGCGTGCGTGAGTGTAGTGTGTGCACGCAGGAGAGTGTGTAGTGTGTGTGTGTGAGTGTGAGTGCGTGCGTGTGTGAGTGTGTGTGTGTGTGTGAGTGCGTGCGTGCGTGCGAGCGAGTGTGTCCTCGTGCTTGGGATCTTTATGATATCATTGCCTCAGAAGAGCTGCCCCTCACTGTGCCCGGCTGTGGGCCGCTGGCTTCTGGAGGCCGTGTCATGGTTTGGATGCGGAGGGCGTTAGGGAGGGGCAGCGCAGGCCGAGGTTTGGGGGGGATGGGGGGGGGGGTGCACAATGTTTTTACTGTGGGGAGGTTCAGACAGATGGCTCGGCCACTTGTAGGCCACGGAGAAACAGGCCTGTCTTTGTCCCCAGATAAAGAGAGAGGATTGTCCACCTCCCCATTACACTGTAGTATCTATAAATCTGTCACTCTCACATGCCCCTCAACACTCTCTGCCTCAGTCTCTTTCTGTCAGGGGCATGTTATTATTTCACGCTGGCATCTCTCCCACTCTCAGACGTAACCCTCGCAACATCAGTTCCATAAAACAAAAACAACAGAAGCAAGATGTGCGTTGAGTCAGTCAGGCCCGGGACAGCCGAGCTGGAGGCTTAAAGCAGCCTTTGTCCTCGCTGCTCAAAGGACGCCTTTCTGGGCAGCACCAGTGACCAGTGATTTCACTTTAAACTCTATAATACTGCCGTTGTATTTACATTACTACATTAATGTTGTAGTATTTATATTGGAATCTATACTACAGTTGCAGTGTTTATGTTAAACACTATAATACTGACGTGTGGTATGTACACTAAACTAGACTGAAGTTCACCACTGCCTCGTGCAGTTAAGATGGAGCTTCAGGTAATCATCAGCATCAACATCATGCAGCTTCATTGTGATGTGAAATTGAATTGAATTGAATTTAATACAATTCTTTAAATAATTATTCTGCTAACCTTGAGTAAAATCTAAAATATCTCTTTTGCAGGTAAGGCATTGCATTTGACATTTAAAGGGCAAATCAGCATTTATGCACTTCAAATATATGCAGCTCCCACATACACACAATGCTGAATGAATGGGCTAATGAGCCACATTGATGAGCCTATTTCTAAACAGGGAAACCACTGGGTTATATTCTATTCCTATACAAAATATATATTTAAAAAAAAAAACATAACCAAAAAATAATTTATGTAAACATAATGAAAATGTTACACCGTTAATTTTGTCAGCCATCTGGCAAGAAATGTTAACGTTGTGCTTATCGGACTACCACTGTTCATATTGTACCTGCGCACACGAATTTGACGAGCAGAGACAGTCGTTTGGCCAAGCATTTTTAAAGAGTGAATAGCTTGACCGCAGGTTTAAAATGGATAATTTTCACTATTTTCACAATTTCTTACACGTGTCCTTCATAGTCATGTCCTAAACCAAAGTAATAAAAAAAACCCCGCATCTTTATGGATGCCTTTATATCGGTGAAATACGTAGGTCGCGTCAAGGTAACGTTATATTTCACAAGGTCTTTTCGATATCCCATGGATCTTTGCGATGACCTCGAGTTCTTACTTCTCAGAAAACGGCTAACGGCAGTTTCGGTCGCAGCAGAGGCTTTGTTTTACAGGTGTGAGTATACAGTGAACTCAATCATTTGTTGTGGTTGTATTTGAAAACTACAGTTTAATACATTGAAATAATTTATATAGCCTTTAAATGGTCTTTAAGCCTCGCGAGCTTTCCATGAACTAGCCCGCTAACCACGAACTAGCCAGCTAACCTGCTAGTGAGTACGTTATTTTTCTCTGACGTCATCGTGCCTTCAAAGTGCATCCCAAATTCGTTCCCTTTTGCAGTGCCTTTTCCGTTAGGAAGCTACCTTCAGAGGGAGTTCAGTCGCAGAGAAAGAGGCAGATTAACCACGATGGTTAAAAAAACACAATGAACACATGCGATACTCAAAAAAATAAAAAAATAAAAAAATAATCAATGACATTCTAATCCATTTTGCATTCATTTTAATTGTTTATGCAAACTTCACCAAGTGTGGTGTACATGGGCTGAAATTTAAATAGTTTTATACCAGTCTGGGCGTGTTGTAGGTCTTTCTTTGCGGATAGATTGAGCAGTGCTTGTATTCATATTCTTAGACGAGAGGTGCAGATTTGCGGCGCTTAGCTGGGACGCGAGGAGGTGGTGAGATCAGCGGTGTGGAAGAGCCATGCTGTGAAATGTGTGCTCCAACAAGCCTCCGCAGTGAGGCACGGTGAACAGGTCTCTGTGTCTCCCCAGCTGGAGAGGAAACAAACAAACAAAACACCCACTGAGAGGAGCGTGTGTGTGTGGGGGACTGGGGGCGGAGAGAGAGAGAGACCGAACGAGAGACAGAGAGAGACAGAATGAGAGAGAGAGGTGGAATGATAGAGACACATGGCCTGTTTTATTAAGAATAAGATTTTTTTTTGCATGGCTCCTTGTTCTTTAACATTTGGAGGACTTTTACGGGCGGAGACGCCGGTGCCCTGAGACCGTGCCTGACAGGCCAGCGCCATGGCGACAGGATTGGGTCGGGTCCAGAACCGTGATCTGCAGGCTGTCAGCGCCGGTGGGGCTGACAGAATGCTAATGTATGTAAAGAGGGGTCCGCCGGGCTGCACCTGCACACGGGCGGAGTGACCGTGCCCTTCCCCGCGCCCCCTCTGTGGGCCTCCCCCTGCGGCCCGGCACCGCCAGAGACCCCACGCCAAGCCCTGCTCCTGCCCCACCGCTAACTCCTCCTCCTACCCCTGCCAAATTCTGCTCCTACCCCTCTGCCAAGTCCTGCTCCTACCCCACGCCAAGACCTGCTCCTACCCCTCCCCAAGTCCTGCTCCTACCCCACGCCAAGACCTGCTCCTACCCCTCCCCAAGTCCTGCTCCTACCCCTCCCCAAGTCCTGCTCCTACCCCCGCCGAGACCTGCTCCTACCCCTCCCCAAGACCTGCTCCTACCCCTCCCCAAGTCCTGCTCCTACCCCACGCCAAGAGCTGCTCCTACCCCACGCCAAGACCTGCTCCTACCCCACGCCAAGTCCTGCTCCTACCCCACCGCTAACTCCTCCTCCTACCCCTCCTCAAGTCCTGCTCCTACCCCACCGCCAAGTCCTGCTCCTACCCCACGCCAAGTCCTGCTCCTACCCCATCGCCAAGTCCTGCTCTTACCCCTCTGCCAAGTCCCGTCTCCCCAAACCTGCCCAAAGTTTTATTCACATCTCCCCACACTTCCACACTCATTTCCAACAGGATCCCTTCAGTCTGTCACTGAAGAGCAGTTGCTGTAGATTTAGTGTTAGTGTAAACTAAAATGTTAATTAAAATCCAGTCCAGTGGCTCGTTTTGAAAATGTATAATACAGCATCCGTTCACTCTTCCATTTTAAAGCTGATTATTATGTCCTTTTTATTATTACTGCAGGCTAATTGAGAGCTCTGCACTGTGTAGCGTAAGGCAGGGTTTTAAACTGACGCTGTGCAGTACGCAGTGTGCAGCAGGACTTTGTGAAACTTGTGTTCAGAATGCGTGGCGCTCCGCGTGTGATGTGCTGTAACTTTGACCCCGCCTGCTGCTTTCAGCATTCCGGCAGGCTGCAGGAGTACCGCTCGCCATCCCGCCCCCCCTCGCCCCCCCCTCGCCCCCCCGCCCCCCCCGCTCCGCCCGCCCTTGGGCCTGGGATTGTGCTGGTCAGCAGAGCGCCTGTCTGGCGGCTTGGTACGCTGCTGTCAGACGGGGGGGGGGGGGGGGGAAAGAGAAGTCAGGTGGCTCTGGTCCAGACCTTGTACAGTCCCCCGTAACCGCCCCCCCCCCCCCTACACCCACCCACCCCTGCCAACACCCATCACCCAACACAACACCCCCCCCCCACCCCCCGGCCAACAACCATCACAACACAACCCCCCTAGCTTTGCCCTTCACTGTCCCTCTGTTGTGAAAACTGTGAGCTTGAAAAGACAGCTATGATTATATTTTTAACCGACTACCACAGACAGACAGACAGACAGACAGACTGAGGGTCCTCCGTGAAGCTTTGTCTGCCTGCCCAGCCTGGCAGCTAGTCCCCAAAACAGCTTCAGATAAATACAACAGGAAAGATGTCCAAATTAGGTCTGGTCCAGTTGCTTGTGTAGTGGCATTTACTTTTATTCATAATATTATTTCTTCAACTAGCTTTACGCTTACGGATTATAAGGGATTGTAGCAGCTGACCGTGAGCTGACTTCATCTTATCAGGACAGTGTCAGTTCTGGTTGGACAGGCTTCAGAGGTGACAAATCCCAAATCTGAGAAAAAGTCAAACAATATATAC
>NC_083776.1:32870102-32960102 GCF_963514075.1 Conger conger | reverse complement strand
ACAACTCAATTAAGCTAAAAGGAGGAAGAAAGGAGAGCCCAAACAGAGGAGAGTGCGGGCCGGTTCCTGTCAGGCCCACGTCTAAGCAGCGCAGGATACAGCAAGAGGAGGGCGGCGGGGGGGTCTGTGATGTGTTAACTGGCATTCCTGTCTCTGGGGGGGCAGTGTTCAAAGGCCAAACAGAGGTCTGCGGGGTCACTGCCACTCTGTCACCGAGGGGGAGGGTGGGGGCCTGGATACTCACAGACACTCTGCTCCAGCTCCGCTGTCCGTCACGGGGACCTGTGTGTGTGTGTGTTTGTGTGTGTTTGCCTGTGTCCCCTCAACAATGGTAATCTCGGAGAGGCTGTTTGCTCTTCTCTCTGGGTGAAGCGGCGATGACAAGGCCAGATAGTGGGGTTGGGCAGGGAGCCTCTCGACTTCGAGAGTCCGCTCTGAAGTGTGCAGTGTGTGTTCCACCCCAGGGAAGGGAGCAGAGTGTTTTAGGGTCTTGGGGTAGGGAGCAGTGTGTGTCTGACCCCAGGGAAGGGAGCAGAGTGTTTTGGGGTCTTGGGGTAGGGAGCAGTGTGTGTCTGACCCCAGGGTAGAGTTCAGAGTGTTTTAGGGTACTGGGGTAGGGAGCAGTGTGCGTTAGACCCCAGGGGAGAGTTCAAAGTGTTTCAGGGTCCTAGGGTAGGGTTCATATTGGCCCATTTCCAGTCCCAGGGTATGGACATTGTGGCACCCAAATGATGGTCTGTACTTATCTTGCCAGAAGCATTTGAAGGAGGGGGGGCGTAATTATTCCCAGTGCCCTGTCTCACAAAGCAGGATTACTGAGTAAGCTGGATAACTGCAGAGTAAACCAGAACCCTCCAAATCTGGATCATGGACCGAAGTAAAATTAGCTGTTCTGGGTTTTACTCAAAGCAGTTATCCGGTTAACTCACGAATCCAACTTTGTGAAATACTCCCCGGATCCTTCAACCTTGGCTCAGGCAACTAAAATGTGTAAACCAAAGCAACCATCTGAAGTCTGCCAAAACAGAAAGTGATCTTTGGTCGAACAGAGCAATAATTAAAATTGGATATTGTTTAGATCTCTGGAGGAGTTCTAAAGAAGCGAATTACATATACCGATTGATGCAGACTGACCACATTGTTTAGTAGCGCTTTCGTAGCGCATTGCTAGCTATCTACAAATCTAGTTATGGGTATGTGTGTATGGGAAGTTAATGTTTTGGTCTCATTTCTAACAATGTCACTTGTCTGTCGCTGATTTGTATTGCGATATCTGAATTTCATGCCTTATAGTAGTCAAAAGTTGGCAGACCTGTACGTACTAGCCAATCAAAACTTTAAACATCATTCCCTAGCTACAGTAATGTCATTATAAGTTGGGCTCATTCTGATAGAGGAGGCATTGGTATTATCACAGAACTGTATGCGAGCAGTTCTGTGGGTCTTATTTTTTGTGGCTATTAAATTGCGCCACAACACAACCGACACCGTTGATATTTGAAAGGGTACAAGGGATTTGCAGTGTGCAGTTTTGCTGTAATTACCACCTACCAACGCAGATGTCTCTAAAAGATCCAAAAACGTGAATAGGCTAAAAAATTTTGTTTGATTTTTGCAGATTTCTCCTGGAAACAAGCAGACCGCAAAGCACATGCCTCCTGATCAGCCCCGTGCCCGGAGACCCAGGAGAAGGCCAGAGGAGCGATCAGCCCCCTGCCCGGAGACCCAGGAGAAGGCCAGAGGAGCGCCTACAGCCTCCGGCCTGTGAGCCTCTCCGCACCTCGGTGCGTGAAGACGGGAGCATGGGAACGTGGGGGCAGAGCGGGGTCTGAACCAGCCGGGGTGGGAGGCAGGGAGAGTGGGGAGGGGTGTACAGGAGACTGCTGTTTTTCGGGGCTGAATAACGGGAGGGGCGGGACGGTGAGTCAGGGAAAGTGAATGGGGGTCCTGACCGCCTCTCGCTCTCATACAGACGGTGAAATTTATAGCTCAGTACTTCCTACCCCTTGGGACTCCCCACGTTGAACTGTGAGGGTCCTATGGGCTGGGAGAGAGGGCAGATCCACTCCTCAGTGGGGCGAGCTTCTCCCTGTTTCAGTGTTTTGACAGTAAAAGGAGGATGGCCAGTGCTATCAGTAATGTGATGAAGTTTGAGTGTACCTCTCCCAGTATATTTTTGCATATATATGCGCATGTGGTGTGCTTCTGTATTGCACAGTATACAGGTCTGTGTGTGTATGCACGTGTTTTTGCATAGACGTGGTGTGTTCGTATATTTATGGAAGTATATGTGTTTGTGTGTTTGTATGTTTTTGTGGTGTGTGTGTGTGTTTGTATGTTTTTGTGGTGTGTGTGTGTTTATGTTTTTGTGGTGTGTGCTTGTATGTTTTTGTGGTGTGTTTGTATGTTTGCGTGTGTGTGTTTGTTTGTGTGTGTGTGTGTGTTTGTATGTTTTTGTGGTATGTGTGTGTTTGTATGTTTTTGTGGTGTGTTTGTATGTTTTTGCGTGTGTGTGTGTTTGTGCGTGTGTGTATGTTTTTGTGGTGTGTGTGTTTGTATGTTTTTGTGGTGTGTTTGTATGTTTTTGCGTGTGTGTGTGTTTGTGTGTGTGTGTGTGTTTGTTTTTGTGGTGTGTGTGTGTGTGTGTGTGTATGTTTTTGTGGTGTGTTTGTATGTTTTTGCGTTGTGTGTGTTTGTGCGTGTGTGTGTGTGTGTATGTTTTTGCGTGTGTGTGTGTGTGTGTATGTTTTTGTGTGTGTGTGTGTGTGTGTGTGTGTGTGTGTGTTTTTGTGGTGTGTGTGTGTGTATGTTTTTGTGGTGTGTGTGTGTGTGTGTATGTTTTTGTGGTGTGTTTGTATGTTTGTGTGTGTGTGTGCGTGTGTGTGTGTTTGTGCGTATGTGTGTGTATGTTTTCGCGTGTGTGTGTGTGTGTATGTTTTTGTGGTGTGTGTGTGTGTGTGTGTTTTTGTGGTGTGTGTGTGTGTATGTTTTTTTGGTGTGTGTGTGTGTGTGTGTTTGTGGTGTGTTTGTATGTTTTTGTGTGTGTGTGTGTGTGTGTGTGTGTGTGTTTGTACCCATATGAATGTGCATGCAGGCAGGCCTGAAAAGACGCTTATGTCCTCCTCTTGCTCATCCTATTCTCTCACGAGGTAGGAGAGATGTTCCACAATTACAATTTAATGGTGGGCAATTTAACTTCCCTGGGCTGTGAATGGGATCAGGCCATACGGAATGCACTGGGGAAGCATTAAACGTGTGAAGAAAAGCCATTGGCAGCCCAGTCCCATGTCAGCCGGTTATGAGAACAGCCTTCTGCCCCTTACTGGGAAAACCTGTTAGTACCAAGAGTTCAAGAGACCAGAAATTTCTCAAAAAAGACGATTCAGTAGAGAGACAAAAGTGGTAATCTCTCTTGGTCAATGGACACCTTTTCTTTTCTTTAAGCTACAGCATCTCTGGATATATTCTAAACAAAACAAAGGAAAGCAGTTCTGGCCAAGGACATTGTAGCTCTTCCACCTTTATTTCTACACTTAAAAAAATCAAATTCAATTTAGTTGTAAGGCCTGTGTCAGTTATAGATCCATGTCTAGGTAATATATATATATATATATATATATATATATATATATATATATATAGTTTATTTAGTTATATATTGGCTGTGTATATGTATTTGTATGTGCCTTGTGTGGGTTATACAGTATGCGTGGTTTCCAACCCAGTTGGGAAATTATAGATACACCCCCCCCCCCCCCCCCAACTCCCTGTGGCAAGCATGCATATAGCTAGCTAAAACCATAAAGCATACTGTAACAATACAAAGTAATTAGCTACACAAGAAAGACTAGTAAGAGGTGGGAATTGGGAGATTAAGCCACGAACATGATTCACATAATTATAGAAGTTATAAGGATTGTATTTCTCATTTATTGTAGCTTGGATAGGTACAGTTGTTTTTCTGACAATTGCAACATAATCATTTTGCCATATCTATTACTCCTGAACATTCATTTGAAAAGGTCTGTAAAATCTAGTTGTCGCTTGTATATATTGGACTTTTAGAACATCTAGGTTTGTGTTGTTTATAAATCAGCACTTAAAAATGTATGCAATCGTGATATGTGATTCGTTATACAGTATGCCAATACTAAATCAGGAGTTTGATACGTTAGACTAGAGAACCGGCATTTTCTCTGGTGTACTCAACTTGCGGTCTAAGCCCTACGCCCACGTCTGAGTGCAGATACAGATGGTGACATTTCTGCACACCCCTCTAGGGCTGCTGGCTGTGTTTCCCCAGACAGGCGTCGTTATGGGTGTTGTGATAAGCTGCAGTGGTATTTTCCTGCTGGAGGTCATGTGACCCACCCGGCTACAGGTGCTATCGTCTTCCCCGTGTACACACCGGACCCCACAGCGTGA
Organism: Conger conger; assembly: GCF_963514075.1. Classification (NCBI taxonomy): domain Eukaryota; kingdom Metazoa; phylum Chordata; class Actinopteri; order Anguilliformes; family Congridae; genus Conger; species Conger conger. The sequence continues at coordinate 32,955,677 of NC_083776.1, read as the reverse complement.
GAGCATTGCCTCACTGTTCTCCACCCCACCCTGTTCACAGAGACATTTACCGGGTGTGTTACAGTATCACAACTACAGTATTCACTCATGCAACGAAAAGTACATTTTTATTTTCTCCAACTTATTTCTGGTGATTATAAGCAAGTAAGTGTGTGTAATTGCATATGTGTGATGTGTGTGTGTGTGTGTGTGTGTGTGTGTGTGTGTGCGAGCGCGTTTTCCGAGACCCCCCTCTCCCACCCCACCCCTTCGGCCCATTGAACCGCAGGGATGAAAGAGGGATGAGTTAATGCGAGGACACAAAGAGGGAGGTTCGGTCGCCACACAACTGACCAGACCCCTGCGTCTCCCTGACAATGCCCCCCACAAACCGCGGCGTGAAAGTGTGAGCGAGAGAGGGAGAGGGGGGAGAGCTGTGGTGTGAGTAACCCGGAGAGGAGTGGAGATGGGCAGGGTGGAGAGGGAGGGATAGGTAGCAGAAGAAGGGGGAAAAAAAATACAAAAATGTGAAAGGTAATCCTTTTGAGATGTAAAGACACATAAAGCAGCTATATGTAAATTAAATCTGTGGGGTTTAAGCCCAGCCTTCGCTTTGATCTTTCGGTCTGAATCTAACGCGCACCCCCTCTCTCCCTCCCTCCCTCTCCTTCCTTGTAAGAAAATCAAGCCCATTAAGCCTAATCTCACTTAATAACGCGCACCTCTCTCTTTGTCCCCACCGATAGGCAACATATTCTCTCCTTTATGGCCGGGCCTGCCTTTCACATGTCTAGCCTTGTAATCCCCTTATTCCAAGATAGCAATTATTTTGAGTATTTTATTATTATTATTATTCATGCAGTTCTTTCCGAGGGTCTGATTGCCGCAGCTTTCCTCCTCGGACCTGATGCGCCGGGTTTTTTCCCCGTCGGGCGGGGGTAAGAGTTCCTGCCGTGAGCCCATTCACAGGGACACATTTTCTGGGCGTTTGAACGTATTGTGAAGTGCGGGTAATGAGAACAGCGAGCCCTTTAGCGCAGAGAGAAACATTAAGAATTTGATTAAAGATTGTGAAGAACAGAGAAGAATGGCTTTTTAGGCCAGGGGTGTAATTACACACACAGGGCTTCATCTTTTCCTGGCCGGGGCATGAATGGACGGCAGGATGGGGCGAAAGCACTAAATAAAAAAAAAAGGACTGTTTCACTATGTTAGATTTTCTACAGCTTCTCCACTTGGTCAGGAAGTACATGAGTAATTATATCCATCCTCACAAACAACCGGCCAAACAGCCATTCACACACTCGCGCGCACACACTGTCACAGACTCAATCACACACACACACACACACACACGCTGTCGCACACGTACAGTCACACACACACACTGTCGCACTGTCACACAACTTCACACATACATTACATATACACTTTCACACATGTTTGTGTAGTTCAAGTGTTTACTCTAGGAACATAGTTGCAGAATTTTACAATTGCATTTATTCAGAAAAAAATACCTCAGTGACATCAATAATATTGGTTTCAGTGAATAATTTAATGTTAATATTACATTAGGGTAGATTTTACTATACTATATGTATAAAGTCAACTATAAACTATAAATCATGTCACCCGCATTCTTTAAGACATTTTTCATAGAATCTCCAAATGTGCAAAATACTGTATGCACTGCCTCAAATCAACATCTAACCTTTGTAGCACAAATAATGCTTTCATATCGAGATTTACATTATGCTGAAGTGTGAGCATACTGTCTTATACCTGTGTGTCACATTAGAACTGAGGACAGACTCAGTGCTAATTAGCGTGCCCAGTTTGCAGATCCTTGATGGTAAAATTGTTATTGTTCATTTTTGGGGCCCTTACATTATGAATATACAAACATACATATTTGCATTTCCCTCATGGAGCCATAATAACCTCTACTTGTGTTATTGTATTCATTCTCAAAGCGTGGACTCACCTTCAGAACTTTACTACAGCTCTTGCTGAAATGAAAACAGCCTATTTATCTTCAACTAAAAATGTCCAAAAGCGGTTAGTGTAATGGAGGGTGAAGGAACCACATAGCCCGCGAGGAACGGGTCGGTACAGAGTCCGAGCGAGAAGCCCCCGTGCGGGGGGGGACGGTGCCGTTATTTGGGGAAGCGGGGTACAGGGCCGCTGTGGCTGAAGCGGGGGAGCCTGCAGACCCCGCAGGAGCAGAGCTGGCCTCCGGGGGCCGCCCCCGTGGAGCCCCAGTGGAGGGGGGGCAGCAGGGGCTCCTCGGCCGGGCCGGGCAGCAGGGGGCACTTGCTGGGGGCGAGCAGGGAGTCGGAGGCCAGGAGGAGCTGGCTGGGCGTGAAGAAGGGCCAGCTCCCCGTGAGCAGCAGCCTGGGGGCGGGCGTGGCCCCCACTGTGGCCCCTACTGTGGCCCCCACGCCCACGCTCACCTCCCCCAGCAGTCTGCGCATCTCCTGCAGGGACGAGCTCAGCAGCAGGATGTAGTTGCGCGCCAGGATGAGCGTGGAGATCTTGGAGAGCCTGCGGCCGGGCGGGGCCGCGTGGGCGTGGCTCTGGGCTCCGGGGGAGGAGTACGGCACCATCACCTCCCGCAGCGCGTCCATGGCCACGTTCAGGTCCTGCATCCTCCTCCTCTCCCGCGTGTTGATCTTCCTCCTCAGCTCCTGCTGCTCCGTGGGGCTCAGCTCCCGCTGGGGCTTCCCCCCGGGCCTCAGCGGCCCCCTGCCGCCCCCGTGCTGGGGGTAGCCCTCGTACCCCTCCTCCTCCCCTGGCCCCTCCAGCTCCCCCCGGCTCGGGTCCTGTCGAGGGGGGAGGAGACTGGAGTCCCCGACGCTTGGTACGATCTGGCTGCTCATGGCCAGTTCTGCAAGGAGTCTGTCTGGGAACGTTCGAGGCAGGTTTGCGCAGGGCCACGCACGCAGCGAACGCACCACGCCAGGATGGCTTGGAGCAAAGGACTGTGGGTAGCCAAGGTGCCGGCTGATGTTCCTTCAGATAAGTTAGCAAAGAGCTGATGCTTTCCCAAAGTGACTGAGTGCCATCTTCCCACAGCTGCTCCGAGTGAGTGTCCAACAGGTCCTTTAATTTTTAAAATTGCAGCAGCACTTTGCAAAGTCGACTTCTGTGAGAGAAAGAAAAACAGAAAAGAAACAGTCACACAAAGAGGTATCTACAGTGTGGATATGAATTCTTCTTTTGTTCCTGGTTCCAGTCTTCCGGGCTTTGATGTGACGAGGTGGCTGGCTCTGTGCTGTTAGGAGACCCGGGGAGGGAGGAACGTGGCGGTTCTCCCCAGATGGATCTTAGCTGAGATATTTAAGGTGAAAGCTCCTCCCCAGGTCCCAGATCTGCCCAACCCCGGCACACGTACACACGGACACGTGAATACACACACACACCTGCGAGAGGGCCTTTGTAATGGATCTTCCATAGAGTCCTCCCTTTTTGGTCCGATTCCTGCAGTAGTTTGCGTTGAATGTCCACACTTCCTCTTATAGACACCTTTAAAATACATCTACCTGTAATCGACCTGCTACTGATGGATTCTAGTATCTGGTCCAAGGCAAAGACAACGAGTCAAACGTTCGGCATGAAAAAATAAAATATGCTTCAGAGATTCTTTAAGTTGTAAAAGTACTCCATTACCTCCCCCAAATTAAAGTTCATTCCAAGCCTTTCTGCTCTGAGAGACAGGGCTCTGGAGTATTTGGGATCCATGTGGCCAGTTTGTTTGGGGGTGTGGTTGGAGCCTGAAGGGGAGGGGGTTGTGTGCCTCCAGAGGGTAAACTAGCTGAATGGAGATGTAGTGACAGCCGATCAAGCCATCATGAACATCCGGGGATCAATATCTTTTTCTGAGCAGGTGCTCTCCGATTGGAGACAGATGAATGAACTTTCTCAGCTTTTAACATTTTACCATTCATGTTAAAATGTTCATCTGGGTTAATGAACTCATGCCTGCAGGAACTATAGTACCTCCACTCTGCGTGTCCAGGAAAAGCAGATATACACAATATTAATATCCATGATGATATATGATACCTAAGTAACATCATAAAATGTCCATCTGCTAGTCTGCTGTTTATAATTCCATAAGACTTACCTTCCCAAGAGCCAAACAGCAGATGAACTGCAGATCTCAGTGTCAAAGAAAAGACTGAGGGCTTTTAAGGGAAAGGATTGTCAAAATGTTACCTCGCAAACAGAGAGCCTTGAATGTGGAAAGCTATTGTCAAAATCCAGTTACCAGCAGAAAAAGAATGACCACACACAAGTAAATCTCCCTTCATGATATTCCCTTAAAATCAACAGATCTTCACTTGCCACATTTCTGTTCTAATTGAGGCACCACCGTTGGTTATTGAGGGCAGTCAATAGGTTGAGGAAAATTAAGACTGGCAAGTATACTTTTTTTGTGGAAAACTTTTGTTGGGTTAACTGCATTCTTAAAGGGTGAGATTTAAAAATGTCAGTTAAAAATCATTTAGATCAGTGAGACCGCAGAGACGGCTGGGGGCGGCGGAGAGGCCGGTGGCTTTGCTCAGAGAAGGGGAAAAAAAACCTCAAACTCAGATGTTCCATTTACAAACATTAACAAGAGGAAAATGGACCTGGAATCGGGCCTCAGTGTCACCGGCTCCTCTGAGCTCTCCCTCTCTTTCTCGGAGAAAGACGGGGACAGGGGGGGAGGGCCGTCGAATACAGAAAGCAAAGTGTTTCGCGGTGAAAGCTGGGCAGGATGAAGGAGAAATCTTTTTTCCTCTTTTTTTCCCGCTCCGAGAGAAAAGTTGCGGCACAAAGCCGGGCGGAGCGGGCCTGGGCCCTGCCAGCGGGCCGGTGCGGTCGGGCGGCGGGGGCGCGCCCGGCGCTGAATGGGACAGGAAAGGGGCCGCGGTGAAAGGCCGGCCGGATGGCCTGGCAGCTGCCGGGGAACAGAGCGCGGACGCGGCCGTGCTGGGGCCAGGATGTGTGTGCGCGCCGCGTCCCGCTTCCAGCTCCTGTCCCACACTCAAAGGGCCCGTCCGTGATAGATTAGTGAGAACGGGGGCGAGGGCGTACTGGGCGGGGGGAGGAAGGGGGATGGGGGATGGGGGCCGGGGGGGGGGAGGGGGGGTCCCCTTTAAAAAAAAGGCGGTGATGGTGTTTGCTTGTCTATGGTTGCGCGGCTGTGTATGTGAGTAAAAGGGACACCTGCACTGGTGGGGGGTGGGGGAGGGCAGGGAGGAGAGAGGTTAAAGAGGAAACTCAGAGTCCACATAAAAGTCAGGGTAACAGCCCTTTCTAAAAGAAACCCCACCACCCCCCACCCCCCCTCCAAAAAAAAAAGAAACACTGGGACCAGTTTGTAGGCTTGGTGTTATAAAGATCTTTCTCAGAAGGAATAGTGAGATCCAGCTCTCTTTAGTCTGCTCCTGGCTTCCTCCCTCCCTCCCACCTTAGATCAGCAGCATTGATGCTTCACCACGAGGCAGAAAGGGCTGGTGTGTGTAGGGGCAGGGGGGGGTCTGCAGTTTTCTCTGGAATTGCACATTCATCCTCTCAAAATCCATCCGCCTCCGACTCCAGTCCATCCATCTTGGGTTCCATCTCAGTCAGGTCTGGCCTCGGTCACGGTCCTGATGCAAAGACCCACACCTGTCAATTTTCATTTTCCTTAGACGTGAATAGTCCCCCAAAAGCACACCTCTGTGACCAAATGAGATCACCATCAGACTGAACCAAGACATGAAATCATCTTAGTTTGAGTTCTCTGCAGTGTCTTTCATACACTTGATCTGGATCTACTCTGTGAAGTCTCAGGTTATTCAAGAAGAGAAGAGAATGAGCTCTCAAACAGTTTACGAGATGTGGATTCCATTTGTTTATTTCTTATTTGTCTTGTGAGCATCTCACTGTTTTGCTCGTTTCTTGTTGCTAGTGTTAGGAATTTAGAAGAATCTGTTGAAATACAAAACATTCTTCAGCAAACCAATAATCAGATACCCAGGACTTGTGCTCTCTGCAAAACCAAGTTATGGATATACTTTCTGTCTGGACTGAGAGTCCATGCAGTCTCTAAGTTAACTATTATCTGTTTATAAGAAATGCATCCATTTGAGAAAATTTTATTTTATTATAACACCTGTTTTAATGGGACCGGCAGAAGAAATAATACATTTTAAGTATTCATTTTAGTATTAAATTTAATTATTGCGTGGATAGTGAACCAAGACCGTGACATTCAAACTGTACACAACACAAACACAGTCAAACCAAAATTAATCTTTATTTTACACATTAGTTGGACAAATGCACATAACAATAAATAAAAGAATAAGAAACATGTTGACATGCTTATTACTGGAGCCCAGTGGCCAGTGCACTCATGGTTTTTGCAGAGAATTATCAGAGTGTGAGTGAAGATTTCTGTAGTTCCCTGGTTGCAAACTTGCTGGTACTGTATCTGCTAGAGATTAGAGATGCACTGGCACCAGTCCCGTCTCTAACTCTTATCATGGTAAAAATAAATCAATAAAAAACAGAACTGAGTCCCAAGACTCTGACCAAAAAAATGAAAAGCCTAGGCATTAATTAAAACTAAGTAACAAACTCAAATGTCTAGCCAATCAGAAAACAAAAAAAAACAACAACAGAAATGAACCCCCTTGCACAATTTATTATCTCTTTTCTAAGACTTTTCTAATATTTAGAAACCTAACCCAAAATTAAACAAGTAACTGCACACATCCTGTGCTGTTTGGCATTCTATACAAAGTGACGTGTAGATCCAGGAAACTGCTGCAGTTTGGCAGAGAAGCAGAGGAATTAAGGCTGGAATCATGACCGGCAGCTGGGAATTATATGCCCACAAGCAGTTATGAGAATGGGTCAATTCACCTCATTGAGCCTGTTCAAATATCACTTACAGTATATACTATATTTTATAATAAATAATATTATTACTGTTTAAATATAGAAATAATATCGGTTTCTAGTTGTCTCGAAGACAGTATTGTGTATCTATGGTAACTGCAAGACATTTAATTTATTACGTTTTAATTTATTGTCTCAAGTATGGAAAGTCAAGGGCTCTGCTTCTTGGAAAATTACAATAAGTCACTTCTGCAAAGATCAGTGGTGTAAATGTCTAAAACTTTGTCTCAAGAGGCCTCCGTTCTTTGTAAGGTCAAAAGTAAATTGGTAACCAAAGCAGGCTGTTGTACTGTTTTCAATATTCATAAACATAGCCTTTTCCACACAATTGTCTTATATACAATGGGCATAAAATCTGACCAACTGCTAGTCCTTGACCAGACACCTTGAGGCAATATTGCCCAAAGACATTTTCTGTTTAAAATGTGCATAAACAAACTAATGAGAAATTAACAGATGCAAACGTCTATATTCTCCCGAGGCGGCAGGTGCTACGGAAACAATACAAATGTAACAGGCGAGTTAAAGGGTTAAAGGCGAGAGAAACGGCTCTCTCGTTTGTGCCTCAAACGCCTGTAATTCGGCCTTTGAGAGATGACAGTCAGTTTCCTCGCACGAGATGAGAAGATTACAAGCTGTTAATAAGGTGGAACCAATCGCTGAAGGATGACCATTATCCTTCCCAGCGTCCTTGGGGGGGCCGCTGCCTGAGAGAGGCGCCGTCAGGCCCGTATTGTGGTTCGGGGAGGGAGGGGGGGGGGGGGTGACCTCGTGGGCGTTTTGTTAAAAGCCGGATGAGACCCCCCGTGCGGTTTCTGTGCACACTAGCTTTGTCACACCCGTTTACAGCTTGAGATCCGTTTCAACACACACTCGGTACGGAGGCTCAATGCATGGTGTCACATGACGCACTCTCGCGCGGCGAGTCAGTTATATGATGCACCTTGCGGAAATGAACCCGCGTCAATTTTTAATGCCCGACACAAATAATATGTTCGGTCTAAAGCTGGTTTACTGCTGTAAAACCTGTTTAAAGCTTGTTCTAAATAATAAGTCTCGTCTAAAGCTGGTTCATACTAATATGTCCAGTCTAAAGCTAGTTTAGAATGATAAGGCTGGTCTAAAGCTAGTTTAGGATGCTAATTCCAGTCTAAAACTGGTAAAAAATGATGAGGGCAGTTCTAATTCTTCGCAGATATCTACTGTATGTTTACCACTTTTCTTTGTGCATTTCATGAGCTATTGACCAAATGCGAGCAAGAGTGCAATTTGACGTGTTTGAAGGGTGTGAAATACAGTACACTGAGCACACTACATAACCACACTGGCAGCACTGTGTTCTGAGCCCTCCTCCCAGCTCCAGGTGTGTTGTGATTGGCTGGGCTGCTCAGGCCAGGAGGCCGGAGGGCGTCCCCTGACAGCTGCCGTCGCACAGAGCCCTTCTCCAGAGCAGGGCCGAGCATCTCCACACCTCTCAGCGCACCCCCCAAATGCGATTATACCTCTGCTCTCTGGCCCTCTCCAGCCTGGGCACGCCCCTCCCCAGATGCCCTGGGCCCAAATCCCCACTCTGTCCTGATTCAATTGTGTGGCACGGGGGCAGAGTTAGGGCCGTATCAGATTGCAGGACGGGATGGTGTTCCATATGGTTTTACAGCGCAGTCCGTGGTGCCACTGTTACCTAAAAATGGTCCCGAACACTGAGCGGATGTTTGGTGTGAGAGGGGATCTCACACCACCCTCTCTACTGAAATCATCACCCACCCTATTTACACTGTGCCATACAGCTGGGCCTAGGTTACTTTGAATCATCCTAGGTTGAACACTAGCTAACAGCGGCACCCAAAAATAAAATGTAATCAGGCACATAACATGCCATTTAGTGAAAATAAGATGTTGTGGTGATTTTAATAGGTTCAATTTTTCTTTCGCAATAAAAATGTATCTGATGTCTATGGTGTTTTTCTCTTCATCCAAAGAGATTGCAGTCGCTTTTGCTCTGAATTCCTGGCCTAGGAACAGAAGTCATTCCCATGGGCAGGTTCTACCCTCACTGTTTTGGCATCTGAATCCTTATGATGGTGACGGGTTAACCATGGCCATTTCTATGGTTGCAATCAGTTAGTGCTGCCCTTGAATGCATCCATTGCATCCATTGCTGAACTGATTTCAATTGTTATTTGAAGATAATTACAAATGGCGATTGAACTGCCTATGTTCCTGATGAAAGAACACGATTGAAGTTCCAGATTGTAGAACTGCTCCATGTTCTCTGCATCTCTGAATGTCTGGCTGTAGTGATTCCAACAGCCTTAGTGACAAATGTTGCTGGATTGTTTGATGGATATAAGAGGCTAAAGCCTCCCTGTGTCAGGGCCTGCAGTGTGAGTTGGGAGGGGAGTGTGTGGGGGGGAGATGGGGGTGATAATGGGACCCCCTCGGCACTGTGCTGGCACACAGAGGGATTATCCCTGGGGACGGGGTCAATGGGCCCCCATGCAAACTGGGTGCCAGGGGGGGCAGGCTCCTCACACTTCACCTACTCAATGGAGACAGCTCTGCACCCACTCTAACTCACTGCGCCCAGTCTCTGCTGCCACGAACTTAGCACACTATACTCCTCCTCTGTGATTATCCCATCCTACATGCACACACTTACACATGCAAACATGCACACGCATGCACACACACTGCCTTATACTGTACGAGTTCATCCTTAAGCTGTATCGTTCTTTATCTTAAAGGTACTGAAATTTTAGCCCGTACAATTTGAATTGCAGAATTCGAAAGCAGAAGTTAGACTTGGAGGGCAGATGGAATTTGAGAGTGCGACCACGCAGCGTGAGTGTGTTTGTGGGTGCAGGTGGGCCGGATGTGTCCGTGGGAACACCTTTAACGCGGTGTCGTTAAAGGTGGTCTCACGCGGCGAGGGGCTCAGGAGCAGGTTGGGGGTGCAGGCTGAGGTGCAGCTGTCATTTGAGGACGGTTCGCGGGGTTAAGATGGATGAGGCGTGGATGGGGCTTCCCTCTCCTCCTTTCACTGCTGCCCTTGTGTGCCTGTGTCTCCGGGCAGATTCATTACGCCATTTATCTTCACTTGTTGGAGACGTCCTGACAAACTCAGGAGAATCAATCCTACATCAGCTGCGAGTTGGGTCTGTCTCCTGTAACGGGCCGGCCCCCCTAATCCCCGTTTGCACTATAGGCTAAATCAATCACATCCTAACAAGGTATTTCACTGAACGCAAAATGATGGCCGTACTTTTGGCATTTGGTCCTGTCTTGCTGTCAAATCTCCCCCCTCACCGCCCCTCCCCACACTTCCTGACAACAACCTTGACAGTGGGACGTGTTGTATTGTCATAGGGAACATCCACAATTAGCAAGTGTCTATCTCACTTTCCTTTGCAGTCAGTAGTTATTCAGTTCTCCTGTTTGGGGTGTGTGTCCTCATCCATCATAGCCTATGTCCCATTTGTATCCCTGTTCTCCCCCCCCCCCAACACACACACCCCCCTCCTCAGCCCCCTCAGAGCCCCAGACCCTAAACACACACCCCAGGCCTTGACTGTGAAGTCCGGCCCACGGCTGATGCTACTGGGAAGTAGCAGATCTATCACTGTCTGTTTTTGGGCCGAGGGGTGGGGCGACTGCAGCCCCTCTGAGTCCCATACCACCCAGATCTGAGATGTAAGATTCAGCCCCCGTTTACAGCAGCACCATCAACACACACACAAACTCACACAAATATATGTATGTACAGTGAGATCCGTTTGCACAAAGACAATTATTTATTTGGGTCTGTGCTCAATAATTTTAGATTTGGAATCAAGCAATTCACATGTGGTTAAAGTGCAGAATCTCAGCTGAATTTCAGGGCACCATAATGTTTGGTGTTCAATTGCCTTAGTGCAGGGATCTTGTCTTGATTCTAAGCTTTTGGTTGCCTTTGGAATATGTTTTTGGCATATGTCAACAAGATGACCAGAGCTAATGGAATTCAAGGAACTCTGTTCAAGAAAGCCAAGAAATAGGTGAAATTGTAGGCTTACCAAAATCAACTGTTTGGAACATCATCAAGAACGGGAGCACTGGTGAACTCAGTAATCAAAGGGTCTGGTAGGCCATGAAAGTCCTCTGTAGTATAGTTGATAACCAAAGAATTCACATAATAATGTGAAAGGCCTCCAAACACCTGTCCGACAGTCTTCAGGAGGCAGGTGTGGATCTGTCAGGGACTGCTGTCAGCAGAAGACAGCAGAACCACAGAGGCTACATTCTAAGATGCAAACCACTAGTTAACTGGAAAAACAGGATGGCCAGGTTAAAGATTGTTAAGTACCTGCAGAGTTCTGGAAAAGGGTATTGTGGATAAAAGAGACTAAGATTCACTTGCATCCGAGTGATGGCAAGAGCAAAGTGCAAAGGCCAAAAATAAATTCCACCTAAATCGCCCCCCTCATCTGTGAAACACGGTGGTGAGATTGTTATGTATAGCTGCCACAAGTACTGGCTCACTTGTCTTTTTTGATAGTGTAACTGCAAATGGCTCCAAACTCATTGGATGGTGCTTCACCCTACAGCAAGACATGATCCAAAACATTGCTAAAGCAACAAAGGAGTTTTTCAAAGCCAAAAACTGGAACATTTTTGAATTACCAAGTCAGCCACCCTATCTGAATCAAATTGAAAATCTTGTCTTGTCTTGTCTATGTGATTGTGTGTGTGTGTGTGTGTGTGTGTGTGTGTGTATGTATGTGCATGTATATTGATGTATGTGTACTCTGTCCCACACACGCACACGGTCTCTCTCACACACAAACACAGATGAAGTGGGTCGGGGGGGTGTTTTTGGGGCAACTCATCTGGTCACTTCCCCTGAGAGGGGGGACAGATGATTGGCTCTTTATTCAGTGGTGTGCGGAGAGCGGAGGACGCTCCCCGCCCCCTCGGCCCGCTCCCCCATCGCGCTGCGTGGAAGCCGCTCTGCCTCTCGCTGTGCCATTGATACCCAGTTGATAAACTCCCAGGATCACTTTGAAGTTAAATCCCATCTTCAGCGCACCCTCTTTCATTAGCCCGCCACTAACGCTAACCCACCCATGAATATCCAAAGGTCCGCTTGCTGCACCGGATTACCCCCCCCCCCCCCTTTCTGAAAAGCAGCTTTGCTGAGGATTCATCCACAGAAAACACTCAATAGAGATCCTTTCACTCTCATCCTCTCTCTGTCTCTCCCTCTTTCCCTCTCTGTCTCCCCCTCTCTCTTCCTCCCCCTTCTCTCTGTGTTCCTTCATAAGCACATTGATCCACCCTTCCAGAAGGTTCCTTCGCTTAGTTTGCCGGACAGTTCCCTGGGTCCCTCCCCCTTGTCCGACGGACCATTACACGACATGGCCACCCTGGGCTTCTACACTTTTTTCATAATGTTTTAGTTTTTGGCGAGTAATAATAATCGCAGAGCTCAGAATAATCTAATATTCATAAACTAGTATGATCGCTCTCCCGGTGGCTTTGGTTGAATACAGGGACTGCTCGCTGCTTTAGTGTCACAGAGAAGCAATGAACTGAATTGCATGACCCTTCACGCATACACTATCAATGAAGCTCCTTTAAGATGATTTCGGTGTCAATCACAGCAGATTACAATATGCCTGCTTTCAATTCAGCTTGGTCATTCTCTGTTCCCCATAATCCACTCTGGCAAAGAAAGGAAAAACAATGGGCTGCTACAAGTTATTAACTACTAATGCCGAAAGTTAGAAAACGCCCTCATAACCTAACATCAGCCATTTTGCAACGCTTCAGCATGTTATCACAATTACTATTACGTATAAATAATGCAGGCATGACCAGCACTGTATCCACTGAGACAATGGGAAATGAAGTGAGTGAGGGCACTGATTATTCGGCTTATTCCTCAGGGAGAGCACCCTCAGATCTGGCCTTACTGTCCTTTGGGGGATCTCCCAGGCCCCCAACACATCAGAGCATCTCCGAATGAAGACCGGCTCCTTTGTGCGAAGCTGCTACAATCACACTCCTTCATGTGTGTTCTTTTACTTTTTTTTTTTGCTGTCCCCGTTTGTGTTTACCATTACCTTTGATGCATTTCTTCAGGTCTTTACCCGTAATCTCTTTAGCTAACACAACATGGAGCGTCTGCGTGAATGGGCCTACATCTGTGCTGTGTTTGGGAGGCTGCTGTAAGTTGGGTGTCAGGCTGGCGTCCCCCCCCCCCTAAAGACACGCCATGAATATTCAGTTGTCAACAGCTGAATGCGGCTTCGGGAGCGGAGGATCTCTCTAATTCCGAGCCAAACGGCGCCCAGCCCGGCGCGGTTTTCAGCGCGGTGCGCGCGGGAGAGCCCGGCCACGGCTGCTGCAGCAGACGCGCTGCAGAGCTCCAGATGTGCTGCCGTTAACACGCCGGCTGTCAATCACAGGTCAGGGGAGGAGCTGGGGTGGCCAGTGATTCTCAGTGAATCCTGCTGCTGGAGCGTTGGCTGTGGTAAGCCCCTGAATGGGTGTATACACTAGTGCGGTTAAACCTGCTCACGTTCAGAGCCCTTGCTGACATAAAACTGCAGATGTGTGTGTGTGTGTATGTGTGTGTGTGTGCATGTAGGAAGGGGTGCTTCGAAAGATATGACCACAGGTTTGTCTCGACTCATCCGATACTCAGCGCCTGCATTCCTTCTGTCCTCTCCGCTCCTCAACTGCAGAAGGTTTTGATTGGTTACGGAAATGTCCCTTTCTATATCACAGCACCGGTCATCCATTGCAGTCATGCTGGGTCATGCCCCTTAATTCATTTTCAGAAGTGGCTGTGGAGACTGAGACCTGATGAGCTAGATTGAGGGGAGAGCGAATTAGACTGAAATGTTGTACTTTTGCGACGTGACAACTCTATGACGAGAAAGAAGGATGAACTGATTCAGCAGATATATGCAGATGAACAGAAGGCATTGCTAGTCCAGCCCAGCTGGGTGTCAGATTGCCATTTTACCTTGTGGTTCCCCTCACCCTAAACCGGCCGGCATGTTGGCCTAATTCACAGAGAGGAGATTATAGTAATTACTAAAAAACCATGACTACGTCAAGAGACAGGGCATCCGCACTTTTGATTGTGCTTGCATATGCGTTTGCCCATTGCATGTTTAAGTGTGTCTGTATGGTATATCAGAAGTCATACACCATGGCAAGACTGAGCACAGCAACAAGACACAAGGTAGTTACACTGCATCAGCAAGGTCTCTCCCAGGAAGAAATTTCAATGCAAACAGGGGTTTCCAGATGTGCTGTCCAAGCTCTGTTGAAGAAGCACAAAGAAACGGGCAACGTTGAGGACCGTAGATGCAGTGGTCAGCCAAGGAAACTTAGTGCAGCAAATGAAAGACACATCATGCTTACTTCGGAAGATGTCCAACAATCTGGGATTACATGAAGAGACAGAAGCATTTGAGGCTGCCTAAATCCACAGAATAACTGTGGCTAGTTCTCCAACATGTTTGAAACAACCTACCTGCTGAGTTCCTTGTGTCCAAGTATAACAAGAAGAATCAATGCTGTTTTGAGGGCAAAGGGTGGTCACACCAAATATTGATTTGATTTAGATTTTTCTTCTGTTCATTCACTTCTTCTGTTCATGCATTTTGTTAATTGATAAAAATAAACTATTAACATTTCTATTCTTGAAAGCATTCTTATTTTACAGCATTTTTTCAGACCTGCCTAAAACTTCTGCACAGTACTGTATATATACATACATACACACAATATGTGTATGTGTGTAGCATTCTACGGTGCTATTTCTCTAGCTTCCTGTTCATTACCCCATTTATACAATGGATTATGTGCCCCTCTCACTCTCCCACCTGTTACTGAGAATGAACTCTGCTCTCTGGGGGGATCTGGGAACCACAAGGCCTGGGGATGCAAGGGCCTGAGACTTCAAAACAACCCATGAAGAAACACAGCCCCAGACATCTCCACCTTTTCCCTCCCTCCCTCTCTCTCTCCCTTCCTCTATTTCTGTCTCTTCTTTTCTCACTCCCTCTCCCCCTCTCCTTTTCTCCGTCTCTCCATCTCTCTTTCTTCCTCCCGTGCTCTCTCTGACTCACTCCAGATGTCAGGGTGCTAATTATGGTCCCCGGTGGACACTAAGGGGCATTTTCTAAAGCCTTAGACAGATACACCCACCTGCGTGCTCCTGTCACTAATCCTGCACACCAATTCTCCTTAATCTAATTGTGTAACGCAGGGAATTGTTATTAGTTTTGTTTTCTGATTGCCAAATGTTTGCCACCATACAGGAGAAATTCACTGTTTCAATCCAGTACACTGTATCCCTGTGTCATCTCTCCCTCTCTCCCCCCCCTCTCTCTCCCTCTCTCTCCACCTCATGTGACCCGTAGAGACATAGTCTTCCCACCTTTTGGCAGCCATACCTTTCTCAATTGCAGGTTGCTTTGTATGTACTTGAGATCCACGATGAGTGTGCTGTTCAAGTTTTAGACTGGACTATGTTGATTGAAGAGTTTGGAACAAGATCATAATTCTATGTTTATTCCATACTATTTCTGTGCATAGTGGGAGCTTTTTAAATGAATATTCAATGCTCACTGCCTTGCTAAATCTCCCAGGCACTAACCAAAAACCTAGCACCCTATTCTTCCACTCCACAATTTAGAGTTTGTTCCAATTTAGAAAATTTGAAAATAAATAGAGATGGATCTGCACTCCAATTTGTTGAGACGGGAGAGATGAATTGTTGGCCTTTTTCTAATTACTATTATTTGTGATACTGAAGGTACGTTTAAAAGATAATATCAACTCTATGCAGTCTGCTGTATTGCATATTCATTTTAAATAACTGACTTGACAGTGCCACCATGTCTTGCCTAGGCATTAATTATCACAAATATTGTCATGCATTAATATTGTAGTGACTGTATGTGTGTGCGCCTGTGTGTCTGAGAGAGAGAGAGAGAGAGAGAGAGAGAGAGAGAGAGAGAGTACGTGCGTGCGTTGAAGAAGGATGTTCATGGCAGGTGGCACTTACGTATACGAATAGTTGCATGGATGAAAATTGATAAATACACCCAGACTTTGGATTTCTTAAATTATTTCAGTAATTTCAGTTCTTGATAATAACATTTGACTCGTGACCTACTTGTTTCTTATATTCCTCTAATTTTTTTATCCAAATTTGACCTTCATAATCAAACACAAGGCAGGCTACACTACGTTGTGAGAGTTGACCAATATGGATGCGTTGTAAAATTAAATACTTCACAGAATAAAATAAGAAACTGCATTGCATTTTGTGTAGAAAAAATAAGTTTTTGTAGCTATATTTGTGTAAATCGTTGGTCTGTGTTTTTGTGTAATTGTATCAGAATTATTTGGCTGCGACAGTGTATTGATGACAAAATTCTATATTTTACTATATTTATATTTTCTATATTTTACTGACTTTCTAACAGATTTCCGCGGTCTGTGTTGTATTCGACATATGCTGAACACTGCCCGCTGTTATTTTCGTCCACAATTTTGTCTAACATTTTACGTTGCCTTGAAATTTAGATGAATGCTATTTTTTATTGTGGACGTAATTTTATTTATTTACCTTATTTACATGTTTATGTTTTACTCTGTACAATTGACTGAATTATTAGTGTGGAGTAGTACCCCCCCCCCCCCCCCCCCCAGACTCAGTGAACCCTCGTCCGGGTTTGCCGACTGAGTTGCCACACTAATCAATTAGTCTAAACTGTTTCCAATGAACAAGCAAGGACTAAATGCAGTTATATAATATTAAACGAAACGAATAATCGGCAAACATATTTTTAATTGAACTTGTCATCCCTTTCAGCATCAAAGGACGGAACTGCACCTTTACACTGTAGTTTATGCAGCCTCGGAGCACAATCCGTAATGTGCGTTAACGGCAGTTGAGATCAATCGACCACCACTGAAATTAAAGACTGTCTTTATCTGCGGGCGGACTTCTGCCTTTGGTTATTTTGCAGTGTGAGCCACTAAATAGCTTAACAGTTCTTTTTAGATACACGTGTACTATTTAGCTATTTATGTATTTGCTTGTTTGTTTATTTATTTGTATGTTAAATTCTGATTCCGTTTTAAAACTTTTTTTTAACCTTGGCTATTTAACTTCATAGTTCATTAGTCAGGCTAATTATGTCAAATGTATCTATGCCTATATTCGCTGTATTATTTTTTTTAGATTGACTGGCAATTTTTTTTCTTTTTTTTTTTTAAGAATGGAGATCTGTTTGAACACCTAAAAACGGATCCTAATTGTTTTGTAGAAGGCAAACAGCGGGTAGGCTACACTATCACGTTGTATAACATGTTCTTCTTTGATTCTACATTACAGACACATTAGATTCAATACGATTCAAGTAGGCTATAAGATTAAATATATTTTCACTGATGGATTTTGTAAAAAAAAAAAGAAAAGTATTTTGAAGACTGTCCTCGGCTTTAATAAATAATAGCTTTCATGAAGTTAAAAAATAACAAATACGATAAAACTTTGAATGAACAAATAAATACACATAATAGAATGGGAACGCATTTAAGAATTTATCAAATTCTTAATGTAGTTGTTGCCATAGGAATAATTGAAAATCAATGTATTTTCTCATATTTGACGGTATTGTATTTAAAGTGCAACTGCTTTCTTATTCTTTGTGATTATATAAGATGCGCCCGCTATTAAGGTTTTTGGGAGCGTCTTCAGGCCAAAATCCCTATATGAACACACTCTGTTTAGAAGCTATGGTGGCACTAATCTGTGCACAGAATTAGATTCTGTCATTGTTTTTAGTTTACAAGTGAATAACAATGTATCCTACTCGCGCGAAAACCTATTCAAACTCATTGGCAGTAATTTGACTGGTGGCAAAATTCATGAGTGTTGGTCATGTAGCTACTATCTCCAATCAATTTCTGTCCTAAAGTATACGTTCCATTTTAGTGTTCAAGTGTTTCAGACACTTATCACAACAGTAAAGCAGCAATCGTTTAATTAAACATTTATTCACCTCAACGCTAATCAGCGAACACCAAAATCTGTCGATGCCATGGTAAAGGAAACATCTAGCAAGTCTAAATTATAGACCTATGTCTTAGTATTTAAACTTAAAATAAATTGGTAAAAATATTCTGGACAGTTTCTGTGTCCGTGTTCAGGTGTAAGATATGCATGAACTGTGAAATAGATTGGTGTTATTAGATTGCTGAACCAACTAGAACCTCCAAAATAAAAATAATAATGTGATCAATTAGTTGTCGCTAACACAACTAACACCTAACACCTAATCCACATCCATACGCGCACACACGCTATGTACAATGATATATATCCCAATATCCTAATATATAAGGTATATTAACCTAAATATTCAATGATGGTTCGTTTCGCCTGCTATTTGTAGCGGAATTAGTAATAGAAAATGTGAAAACTGTTAAAAACGAACGAATCTTTTTTTCAAAGGTTGAAAAATTACACGGCGTATAAAACAGTGAATACATTATTAACTTTGTTTTGGGACTGGAACTGAGAATAATAATAATAATAATAATAATAATAATAATAATAATAATAATAATAATAATAATAATCATCATCATCATCATCATCATCATCGTCATAATCATCATAATAATAATGAAACTAGTATGTGTGCTGCAGCTTTAAAACCCTGTATGTAGGTATAATTCAAAGACCTTTCCAGTTTAAAATAAACTTCATTGGGATATTAATTTAAAAAGTGCCCTGACTTGTTTTCAAGAAAATGAACGCTTGAATATCGCTGTCTTGGAACTGCACGGAATTTCAATTTATACCACTCGTCCACACTTGTTATCCTTCTTAAAACTTTGTTATGAGGTATAGGCCCGTGTGCGTAAAAGACGACAATTCAATAACCAGTAAGAAACAAATCTTCGACTATTAGTTAGCTTTTTTATTTACATTTAAAATCCCAGCATATCACTCATTCATTTAAAAGTCCAGCGAAATAAGTAAATAAATATCATTTAACACTTTTATACAAAAATAAAGAGGCGATCATTCTTTGCGTCGGGCAGTGACAGTAGCATGCTTGTGGAAAACACTATCAGATATAAGAGGGGGTAGGCTCCGGCCAGGCAAGGGCTGAGGATTAGCACGGAAGACATTAAATAAACATTCGGGGGAACTTGGGCAGACACGGGACAGAATGTGCAGAACACTTGCGATACGGCTAGCGTGACATCAGTGAGTTGAGAAGCATAACTAAGATAAAAGATTGAAAAGATGACCAGAAACACATGAAAAGAGGCCGATCTAGGTAATCTCCCTCTCCCATACTATATAAGCAGAATTCTGGCTCTAAATATTTACACAGTAGACATGACCCTTTCAATCGTGTTATTAAGGAGTTTTTTTTTCTTCTTCATTTTTTGTATTACCAGTCGTTAAGCACAATCGAATCCAACTAGAATATTTAATATCACTTTTTAAAATTGTTACCCGCACCTTATGAGGTTCTATCAATAGATGAAATATGCACAAAGGAACTTACAAACAAGTGAGTACATCAAACAGTAAAATGCGCACGCAGTCTAATAGATTATTAAAGTGGTTGATGCAGTGATTCAGTGGGGCTAAATATTCCATGTTTGACGTTGCATAAGGTCATCGAAATTGAAAAATATATATAATAAAATATATAAAACAATACAGTTTCGTTTCCCTTGACATTACATAATAATTGAACAAAAAAAACCAGACTAAACGAGCTAAATTGTTAGAAAGTTCTACATCGGAGGTATCACTCGAACAAAGTGACACAAGACAGTTCGTTTTTCCCTTCTTTCTCTCGTTTACAATAAAGTTTTTGGAGCTATTTGGAGTCAGCGGTGAGCCTGGGGATGCTGACTGCGCTCATGCCGGGGACGTGTGGGGGAGGCACCTGGCACATACTGCACGGACAGGGCATCCCCGCGCCCCAGTGCTGGAAACTACTGCCCAGTGGACCCGCGGTCGCGGAGGGCGCTTTCAGCAGTCCGTGGTGAGGTCTGACCGAGGTGACGGCCGAAATGCCGGGCGCAGAAAGAGACGCGGTCGAGACTGCTGGCGGTAGGAGCGGGTGGTGAACCGGGTGAGATGCGTGGGAAACGGCGGGGTGGCCGGGCAAAGGACCAGTGTGCGACAGAGTCCCACAAGCTGATGGGTGGAACCCGCCGTGGTGACCGCCTCCGTAGATTTCACTGACCAGCCGCTTCATCTCTTCCAGAGAGTTGCTGAGCATCAAAATATAGTTTCTCGCCAGGAGGAGAGTGGCAATTTTGGAGAGCTTGCGCACCGAAGGACCGTGAGCGTAGGGCATCACTTCTCGTAACCCGTCCATTGCGATGTTAAGATCGTGCATCCTCTTCCTCTCCCGACTGTTGATCTTCAACCTCATCGATTGAAGTTCGGTCTCTGATAGAAGCTTTCTGTCCTTCTTTGAAAGCATTTTCAGCGTGAGCGCGTCCTCATCGTTGCTGGAAAGACTCCGCAGGTCGGCGCTCAGCTCCGGTGGAGAGTCGCTTTGCGTGGAGGAGACAGCGCCAGAGAAGCCGCCTGTCTTTCTAACTGTAGACATAAAAATATCTTCCACCTCTGGTGAAGACGGCCTGCTGGACACACGACTGGTATCGGAGTCCATGGTCTTCAGTTCAATGTACACAACTTGTCCTATTGGAAAACAGATATAGTTTATTGTAAAATATGCTCGCTGTTGTTGTTATTTATTCCATAATTTGTTTATTATCTCGTGGTTTATTGCATGCATATTCCACATATTATAACTTCATATAATTCATAAACCAACAAATACTTCTCTTTACGAACTAATACTTTATTCGGCGTATTCTTGTTATAGAATAAAAACGGGAAATGTGCCAGAGACAATGAATTAAAAGTGATAATACAATAAATTAAAAAATATAGAAATCAGTTATTTGGTATACATAATCAAACAAAGAAACAAGCAATTTACTCATGCGTCAAAGCCACGCCGAACTTACCGAGAGCGAGAGCGCAGCACAGAGCAAAGAAAGTGTCACTCACAACTCGCCTTGTTATTCCAAATCAGTACTGACGGCCTATTGCAACCTTGGGCATGGCGACAGGTTTTTATAGCGGGCTCGACAATGAGGGGGCAAGTCTGAGGGAAATTGTTATTGTCTTTCATACTGCCAGCAAGGGACCAATAAGCTTCCTGCTAACGAGTAGGGTAGGGGGAGCGTGGAGGGGTGGTGAGGGGTCTCCAAATCTGATGTCATTACAAAGAAACAGAGGCTCAATTAAATCAGACACACTCCAGCAGTAGAATATGTTCGAAAAAGACGGAAAACTGCCACCTAAAAGCAGGTTTTCGACATGCTACCCAGCCCATATTTAGCAATGCATGCTGGCGGAGCTTCTTTTGATTTATAAACTTAAATTAACAAATTTAAATGAAAAAATAAAAATCGTTGTTAAACATGTACTGATTTAGGAACAGTCGCGCACGCAATCAATATCCCAAAACGGAGAAATGTCATGGGTCTGATTTATATGACAAATTATCAAACCACCCCCCCGCCAAAGACTTTGGAGGCAAAAGTTGGAGCGGCTGCACTAAACGAAACGCGCTCGTGTGTAAAATTCAGAGAGCGTCCTCACTACAGACTCCACGGCATCTGTTCCGGCTACTACAATTCAAAATTTTAACGTAATTTGTCTGCGTAAGCGTGACATTACGTTAACAAGTAGGGATTAATAATTGAAAATATGGAAAAAAATGTTCGCTTAATTAATTGGTGAACAATCCAATGCAATATGCAATCTATAATCTAAATTTCTAAATGCATTAGTTTGGGCTACTAAAACGGGAACAGTGTCTGAGAATACCCGCCTCTTCTCTGCTCCGAAACTAATTATTGCAATTTGAAGATCTGTTGAAGAAGATTAGGTATAGGCTGCAGAAAATGTGGTGCTTCCTGGCGCAATATGTTCCGCGCACGTTTTCTGTCCCCGGCACACACACACAGCGCGCGTCTAGTTAATGCACTGATTGCAGGTTTAGTTAACGCTGCGCTTATTGTTTTAACCCGGCGACCCCTCCTGCGTCTAACAGCTGACGGCGTTGTCCCTTAATTCAGCCGTTAAAGTGTGTTTAAAACGTTAATAAACGAAGCGTGCAAAATTGTTCTTTAACGGTTATGATCCGTAACATTTCAATTAGTGAAGGCTGCAGTCACAGTAGCCCACTGCTCGGCCTATCAGCGAGGCTGTGAAGGACAGGTGGACGTTAAAGAGAACATAAATTGTTTGCTGTTACTCAAATGCTATAAACAATTATTCCACTCAATTATCACTGGTCTGTGACTGAATCATTTTGGAAACGGTTGCCCAACTGCGCCGCTGATGTAATAACGTTGTCATATGGCTGCAACCCGCTACCATTTCCAGCTACTGCTAATAATAATAACAATAAAAATGATGATGATGATGATGATAATAATAATAATAATAATAATAATAATAATAATTATTATTATTATTATTATTATTATTAGTACTATTATTCAGAAGAAACAAAAATAACAACAGAATGATAATTGCTGGCAACATCATACATTTCTTTAAAAAATATTATTTATTATTATTATGTGTGGATGTACTGTACAGTTTTAAAAAGTTTTAAAACTATTGTTCAAATAGTGTTTATTTTTAGTAGCCTATAAATCTTGAACTCAAACATCATGTTATGGCTGAATTAACATGAAAGATTTCACTGGGTACCAAGCTATCTTTGCTTAACCTTTTAGGCATAAATATGTAATGTATAATATGACAACATATTAGTCTATCACTAAAACTATTACCATCATATGAACTGCACTTCCCATCATATTTAATGGGATGAATATGAAAAGTAGCCTGCCTATGCCATCTGTTGTGTACATTACTTTTTTCCTGCCTATATCATACATCGTATAGATTATGTTTTTCAGCCGTTGTGTTAATTGTGTAGAAAAGTGCAGGTGCACAATCTGTGCCAAGGATCCGCTGATATATGCAGTCAGCATCGCTCCTCTGCCTCACACGAAATATGTTACCTCAGATGCCAACACTGAACTCCATAAAACTCTTTCTGGAGGGAAACAGGAATTATGAATGAAAGTTAAAGTTAAGTTAAAGAAGAAAAATAAATGCTGGAAACATACATTAGACCATTCATGGGAGAATATTATGGAAGACTGCTATCCAAATTTAGACAGTGTGGCATATGTTCTTTGACACATCACGTCATAAAACAGGGCAGATATGTTGTGGCTTGTGTGAGGTGTAAAATAGCTGGCTTGTGTGTAACAGTTTGTTGTCTCTCATTCTCCAGCAGGGGCAGAACTGTGCCGTTCCTCACTATTGTCCTTTCTACAGACCCATTGCTTTCTCTGACCTTTGACTTTTTACTGCCATCTGTTTTCATGCTGGTCCTTTGCTCATTTTCAAAAAAACCCAAACAATATATTCTACAGTGCATGGACAGGGGACATGCACCCACGCGTGCTACATATTATCATGTTGTATTTGGCAGTCCTGTTATTTAACCCCCCCCCCCCTCATATTTTATTATGGTCATATACATGTCTTGTACATGTTCAGCGAATACTATACAGAGATCACTGTGTAATGATAGAAATCAGGAACATTCCGAAATCTAGGTGTTGACTTGCTGTGTTGCCATAACTCCTGCAGGCTAGCCTACTACATGCAAAGTGCAATTATCCACTGGATCGTTTTAGTACTCATATTAGTGCATGCATGGCCTAGTCCCTGACACCCCCCTTTGCTTAGAGTGAGCTTCACATAGCTGCTAAGGTGAGTTACTTGGCGCACAACCGTGCACCAGATGACCTGCTTTACTTCGCTTCGTCTGAGCGCGAAGACAGCGGATTCGCAAGCCGTCCATATTCCCACCGGTGAGACACAATGCGGTTCCCGCGAACGCGGGGGAGCTCGGCAGAACATGTCACAAAATCAAGGTTATTAGCATACTTTCATTGTTTCTCCCTGTTCCACGGCCCTTTCGCTCGGTGTGTGTGTGTTGTTTAATTGTTTTCTCCTCCCGTGTCTACCCGTCTGTTTGCTTGTTTACTCGCGCTGAATAAGATTATGGTAATGAGAACGGATGAACTGCGCCACTGTGAAAAGTGCCATTTTAATCACTGCGTTCAGTTGAGCGCGATGCCTTCATTAGAGATTCTCATAATCTCACTTGTTAGCGTA
This sequence comes from Conger conger, assembly GCF_963514075.1. Lineage (NCBI taxonomy): Eukaryota > Metazoa > Chordata > Actinopteri > Anguilliformes > Congridae > Conger > Conger conger. Next base: position 32,931,427 of record NC_083776.1, on the reverse strand, counting down.
ACAAATGGTAATAAATGCCTCGCGGGTTAGGCTTAAAATATTAGGACATTAAAGGAGACCCCGGCGAATGTTTGGCTTTATTTCTATGTATCATTATTTTAAATGTCAGGAAATGCAACAGGGAGAATATTTGCAAGAGTTGCTCCTACAGAGGCCATTGTATTTAAACCAAGTATATGGCTCAAGTTAGAGAGGGAAAGAATATGAATTTACTTTTAATCATTCAGATCAATGTGCACATGCACTGAGATGTCTACATTTACAGCTATTGCCTATGGAGATCTTCCAAGGATAGGAATAATCACATAGATTTGTGTTTGTATAATGTGATACCAGTTTATTGTAAACAAGTCAGATCTATGTGGCATGACTTCTATGCCAGGTATTGGGAATGCATACAATACTGCCTTTCGTATAAAGCATAAAGCACCTTAGAGCAGCAGTGCAGATTTAGGATAATTTTCCTAAAATAATCCATTATGAGCTAAAGACTAAGTCTAAAGCAATCATTTTATGAGGGAAACACAGCACAGAAACTCAAGCACTTTACAACAAATCAATTTAAAGAGTCTTGCTGGATAACAGGTTCCCACACATGAAAAAAAACCACGGAGCCTGACGATTCTCTTTAATAGCTGTCATCCCGTTTGAAACGGTTGTGAACAGCTTTAATCTGTTCCCACAGCTGCGGTGGCCTCTTCAGCCGCCCTGTTCCAGCTGCTCTTCATCAGGTGCTGCAGAAGCGGCCGGCCTACCTGAGGGGATTTCACACAGCCTGCGTCATGGCCTCCCTGAGCCCCTCTGAGGCCAGCGCGCGTCACTGTCCTCCCGGCAACAGCGGGCACTGGCACAGCCAGTACTGCGCTACGGTAGCCATTCTGATCCCCGCACGATGCTGCCTGTAGTCTCAGATGATGCCCCTCTAGCATAGCGCCGCACGTTCATTCCTGCCTCGTGCGCTTGTCTTTATGTTGCGTCGCTCAGGATGATAGCATCGGCCGAACGGCGATGATGTCACAGCGCAGGAGCGAGCGCGCGGTCCCGGATCGGACCCGGATCGGACCCGACCCCGAGGCGGGGTCGACTGCAGACAGCCCCGTCGGCGCGGCTCCTGATGGGGATGCTGGAGGCGGGAGGCATGCAGTCCGCAGGGACACTGCGGTGCTCGCAGCTCCAGTGACTCCCGCTGGCCGTCCGGGCGGCCCTGGCTGGCTCTCTGCACTCAGGTGTGAATGGGCCTCCTCCGCCCCTACTATGCTTACTGCTGTGGTGTGAAAAGACCCCATGGCTGGCGGGCGCGGGTTTCAGAGGAAAACAGCCGAGCCGTGTATGAGCACACATGTACATAGTGTGCAAATTGGACCTTCAAAATTAGGACTCTAGATGCCAAATTTTGATTACTATAAAAACTTAAAAAAAGAATGCGATGATGTACTGTAATTTATTTCTGATCACATGCTGTATAGCTTCACTGAGAGGCAGCTCCTTCCCCGGATAACCTGTCATTGTTGCCCTTGGAAACTTACTGCCCTTAGAAACTTGCCCTTTGCCTCACTCCAGTGACACTCCAGTGAAACGATGCTCAGAAGTTTCTCATCAAACAGGTGAAAGGCCTGGGTACTGCTCAGAGCTGGTACATGCTTTCATTTCACAGATCCGGTGCAAAAACAGAACGCCAGAATGCAAGGAGAATTATCACATTTACTTCACCCTGTTTGTCTGTAATTACTCTGCAGTTAGCACTGGCGCACAAACATCAGTACATTGCGTTGAATAATTTTTAATGGAGAATGTTTTCTCCTGCATACTGCGGGCCAAGTGCTTGATTGCAAAGCTTTTGCCACCTTACGGCTAATTTTCCTGAGGCGATTAATTGATCCAGTAGAAACCAACCTGTCCTTCATGTGGATTCTATTATCTCTGCCCCTGCTACTCTCCACGGAACACATTGATGTTCCTGGGAAAGATGTTTTAGAAGAAAAGAAAAATGCATCCAAAGCCCTTTATGGTCAAAACAAAGCTTTAATCTGATTGCTAAAATTAAAGCAGCCAGATTTTCCACAATAACCTCTGGAAGTCTTCATTTTTTTGCCATCATACAAGTGTCTTAAATGACAAAAGCATGTTTCAGTGAAAACAACTTCTATATGTTTTTATTGGACATCTTATCACAAGTCAGTGTCAGTGTCCCTACTCACCAAAGTGTATTTCCGTGCTTATGAGGGCTCATGGTTCTGATGGTTTGTGGTTGTGAGGGTTCATGGTTCTGATGGTTTATGGTTCTGATGGTTTATGGTTCTGATGGTTTGTGGTTCTGATGGTTTGTGGTTGTGAGGGTTCATGGTTCTGATGGTTCATGGTTCTGATGGTCTATGGTTCTGATGGTTTATGCTTGGTTGTGCTGGTCTGTTTCTGTTCATCTCTCACTGTCCCAGAGATGGACTGGGTGCCTCTGACCATCTCTGTGTCCCCTGGCCACTTATTGCCCTCCTAATCCCACCGTCTGCTCCCACAAGCTGCCTCTCCTCTGACTGCAGCATGGGGGGGGGGGGCTGGTGCGGGACATATAGCACTGCTACATATTCTTAAATGGGTGGGAGCGCTTTGTCTGGGGCATTTTTTCTTTGCAGATAATGAACTTGAGGGTCATGATGATGATGATGATGATGATTGAAGACATCCAATATCAGCCTTCAGAAAAGAAAGTCACCTGTTCCAGGAGCTAATAAAATTACCACACATTTTTTTTTGTCTGAAAATTGTTTTGCTTGTGCATTCCAGTGATATTTCTAAAAAAGATTGACCAATGTACCCTGTTTATTAATTTTAGAAATAATCATTAACACTTTTGGGTGACTCCTTTATGCTCACTCTCTCTAATCTCTCTCTGCCGCCTGCTGCACCTTTCTTTCTCTCTCCCTCTCTCTCTCTCTCTCTCTCTCAGTACCTGATCCACTGTTGTTCCCTCTTGCTGTCCCCACCTCTTCAGTTAGCATGTTCTGTTTGTGTCTTTCTAGTTCTTCTTAGTTGGGTTGGTTTTGCTCTCTTTGGTTGTCTCTCACTTAGGCTGGTGTTTTTTTCCCTCTTCTGATGGATTGGTCTCAGTTGGGTTAGCGTTACTCTCTCAGGTTGACGCTCTCTCTCAGTTGGGTTCACGTTATTCACCCAAGTCAATATTGCTGGCTCTCTCTCTCTCTCTCTCTCTCTCTCTCTCTCAGTTGGACTGATGCAGCTCTCCTTCTCTCTATCTCTCTTTCACTCTCTCAGTTGAGTTGATGCTGTTCTCTCTCTCGCTCTCTCTCTCTAAGTTGGGTTGATGCTGTTCTCTCTCTCTCTCTCTCTCTCTCTCTCTCTCTCTCTCTCTCTCTCAGTTGGGTTGATGCTGTTCTCTCTCAGTTGGGTTAGTGTCGTGTTGAATGCCAATACTGAGGAGGAGCATATGTGGACCATGCTTAATCCCCCTAATCTGCCTTCAAAATAAGATGGGAAAGAAAAAGGGGGAAAAAAACCCTCACTTGTTCCTGGGGGCTCCTCTGGCTGTGCCCCCCCCAGGATCTGGCCAACAGAAGCCGAATGAATCAGGATAAACCAAGGCCACTTCTGCTGCTCGCCTGATTTTCTCAACTTGGATCAACATGAAGTGAAATTAAAACAAAACAAAAGAGAAAAATGTTGAAAGGAAGTGGGGATGTGGGGGGGGGGGGGAGAGGGCAGTCCCTAGGGAGGGCGGTGGGGGTAGGAGGGGGCAGGTAAATACCCCTGTATTACCTCACCTCAGGCCTACTATTCATGAGAAGATTAGCCCCCACCGAACCCTGAGAAATATATTTGTGTCTTTTAGGGAAGCACGGTTCTGTGTGTGTGGGGGGGGGGGGTTGGGATGGGGGTGTGTGGGGTGGGGGGTAAGGGGTAAGGGGAGGGGGGGGGATCCATGTATAAGGCTTTATCCCTACAACAGCTATTAGGAGGTAATTAAGTCCTAACACAGAAGAGCCTCCCATCGCTACTATAACACCAGTGCAAATGGAAAGCTTACAAGCTTCTTTAGAACAGGGCGACAAATTGAATGGAACTCATTGGGGTTTAGCTATTATTCTGGGGGACCCATCTGGTTGGTAAGAGAGAAAGGGGATTTGGTGGAGGTTGTGAGGGGTTGGGCTGGGGGGTATTTCTGGGGGCCGGGGCCGGCGGGGGCACACTGTCAGGGGGAGAGGAGGGCCGGGGTTTTTTTCTTGGGGAGGGGGGGGGGGATTTCATCTCCTTTTCAATGGGCGGGCTGGGATTTGCTTTTGGCAAATGTTACAAATGTTTCGACAACCTGTTCTCTGATCCTACGAGGTCACGGGGGGGCGTCTGAGCGCCTCGGCTTATTCCCGGGCCCCCCCCCCCCCCCCCCCGGCCCGCCTCGGGCGATGAATGCGTCCCCGCGTCCGTCTTTCTGTCTGCCTCATCGCCCCCCCCCCCGGGCTGCTGGCGCTTTGTTCGGTCTCGCGGCCTTCCTTCCCCGGGCGGGAGCCGAGCGCTCCTCTCCGACCTCCGCTGACCCCGCGCCTCAAAGCGCCTGAGGTTTACGAGGAGCGGAGAAAGCCCCCCCCGCCCCGCCCCGCCCCGCCCCGCCCGCGGCGTCTGGACACAAGGAGGCACGTCGGACGCGACGGCGGCGGGTCATAGATAGCCACCGTGCGATTGGTGGGATCACACGTGCAACAGGTGAGATTTGAGGTGGGATTTGAACCCCGGCCTCTCACTTGTCCAAATTATTTGTTGAACGAACGCGTTACCAGTCAGCTAAAGACGAACTCGCCTCTAGCCAAGGGCAACAACGTTCTTTTGAATTTGAGGGTTACATCATCGGGGAGTGTTGTCGCGATAACCTGCTACCAGCCTTCGCTTTCACTGCACTTCACCATGCTTACTAGCGAACTAGCCGAGCCAACCATGCTACACACGCACTCACAATTAGACATTTAGCCAAGCGGCGTTTGCCAATAACAGGGTACGAGCGAGTGGATGTAACCAGGCTAGTGCTCGATGAATAAAGTTAACTAATTCACACACAGGTCTGAGACAGTTTTAGAGGCAAACGCAAGAGTATGTTGCAGATTCAGGAGCGCATATGGACAGCAGGTCATCGTAGTCCTAGATCGGAGTTGAACGGGGAGGTTGGGGGTGGGTGCAGCAGGGACAGGGGGGGACGGAGGGCCGCCAGGATTTTAGCGCCGGGTTCTAAAACCTGAACGGCCAGTGGAGTGCATGCCAATATGGACCCAGCTGCTCCCGGCAGTGCGCGGCTCCAGCAGATCTAAAGCAATTAGCGTCAGAGAGAGAGAGGGGTGTGTGAGACTGCAGTGCTCTCCACTCACCTAACGAGGGGGGGCCCCTCCCCACCGCATTCCTTCAGCAACAGGTTGCTTCTTCTTGTCTCCGCGCGGTGATTTGCAGCTTCCAGTGAGTGCCCTCGTGGTCACCTTCCAGGCTGTAAGTGGATGCAAACAATGCTATTGTCTTCGGACCCTTAGCCTGCCAAAGGAATATCCCTCTGCCTCTCTTTCTCTCTTTCTCTCTCCCTCTCTCCCTGGCTCCGTACTCAGGGGAGCGGAGGCACACAAAGGCTGTGGAGATGAGTGCTGTTGTGTAGAGGGCCGGAGGGTGCCATCTTCAGCACACATGTTCCGCAGGACAATGAGACCTCTTCAGCGACCGTGGAGAGCTGCTGGCTTTATCACCCTGCCCCGACACTCAGCCGCACGCTGGTGCTACACTACGCTAGTGCCCCAACACTCAGTCACACGCTGGTGCTATGCTACTCTAATGCTCTGATACTCAGCCACATGCTGGTACTCTGCTACGCTAATGCCCTGACACTCAGCCACATGCTGGTACTATGCTATGCTAATGCCCTGACACTCAGCTGCATGTTGGTACTATGCTACGCTAACACACCGAGACACACCCAACCTCACGCTGGTACTACGCTATGCTAAAACACTGAGGCACACTCAACCTCACGCTGGTACTACGCTATGCTAATGTATCGAGATACAGTCAACCTAATGCTGGTACTATGCTATGCTAAAGCAGAGAGACGCACTCTGGTACTATGCTACGCTAATGCATCGAGACACACTGAACTGCATATTAGTACTATGCTACACTGACACACCAAGACACACTCAGCTGCATGCTGGTACTAGGCTATGCTAATGCACTGAGACACACTCCACTGTACACTGGTACTGTGCTATGCTAACGCACCATGGCACACTTAACCGCACACTGATACTCTAACGCACCGATTCACATTCAGCTGCAGGCTGGTACTGCGCTACACTAGCGTACAAGACACACTCAGCCAAACACAGGTACAGTGTCACGCTATCACACTCAACTCTCACGCTAGTACATGCTCTCACAGTGAGACGCTTTCAGTCACTTGCTACCTAACACTAGTGCACTAAAACTCTCACCTTGAATTACTTAGACAAACTCACTGCATCATGCTAAGGCACTCACACTCGCCATGGTGCACTACCATTACGTCGCACACTGATGATGTCACTTACACGATGACACTGATCCAGAAACACTGGCAAACGTACTTATGCAGTGAGGCAGGAGCAAATAATATCATTGTGTGCATGTAATTGCTTGTGTGGTGTTGTAAAACAAACCTCACGGAAGCTATGAGTCAGATTTGAGAAACCAAAGTCCTAAAGCTACAGCCTATTCTAATTGGTGTTAAATACTGTTAAGATAAGCTAAGGATATTGATTAACTGCAAAGGAATGGGCAGAAATAGCTTCTCCCTTGATAGGCGCTGGTATCGGTTATGTCCTGAAGTGGTTGAGATTCCTGTAAATCCGGTTGAGTGTTGGATCACTCAGAAAGACAAGGGGAAGACACAAAAAGAGCAGACTGATTGAATTAAAGTAACACCAGCTCAGGACCTCGAGGGGGGGGCTCGACGTGGAGGAAGAATAGCTGTGTGTGAGGAGGGAGCGAGGGAGGGAGGGAGGGAGGAGGGGGGGTTGGCGAGGAGGGAAGTGGGACTTGTGGAGGGAACAAGACAACATTTTCTTTTCTTTCCCTGGTCGTCCACCCTTCAGATGAGCCGGTTTTGTTGTGCGCGGCTCCTGGCTGTTCTCTCTTTAGCGCGCCGGGTAGGGGGTACCGATGAGCTGTTTGTCGGGGTGAATCGGCCCAGAGTGGTTCACATCATCAGCGCATTGAAGCTGTCCCCTCCCCTGTTGTAAAACAAGGGTCTGTGTGCCTGTCGGAACACTGGGGGCATTGTGTCCCCCTCAAAACCGCTATACCACCCAGAATTCGCCCCCAAACCCCCCGACCGCCCATACCTAACTGCTCCCAGCGCAGGCTTCGAGTCACCATCTCCTTACTGCCCCTTACGTCGTGCCTCTCCCTGACCGACCCTGTGTCACCGGTGTGTGTGTGTGTGTGTGTGTGTGTGTGTGTGCGCGGCTGCGTTCCCAAGAGCCCCGCTGGGCGCGGGACGGGGAGAACGGACGGAGGGGTTAAAGAAGAAGGGATGGCGAAATTGTTAAGGAGGCGCAGAGAGAAAGTCAGTGGGTGAGGGGGTGTGGGGAGGCGTGGGCGGGGGGTGTGGCTCCCAGTGGTTAACACGGGAGGCTAATGGGAAGATTGATGTATGGTGACAGGCACACAAAACGGAGGGTGGCCGTAAAAAGAGAGGGAGAGAAACGGAGAGAAAAGGCAGGAGGTGAACAGGGCTTGTATCATGGGCAGGGGTATGTGTGTGAGTCTGGGGAGGGTGAGAGAGGGGGTATATTTACAGCACTGGGGGGTGGGTGGGTGGGGGGGGGGGTAAACCTCTCCTTAATTACCAGGGAGGCCTCTGGGGTCTTCCAACAAGACGTGTGCAAATGGAGAGAATGAGGGAGAGGATACAGGGTCAGAGGGGGTCAATGCTGACCACCTAAGATGTCTCCCTCTACCCCCCCCCCCACCCTAAAGCTGCCCCTCCCGCCAGCATCGCCCGGGACAATGACATAAATAAATAACCTGTCTCTGCCGTGAAAACTGTAATTTACTGCCTGGCCATCGCTTCCCCATTCCTCTTCTCTTCGCAGGGGCCCTAACGGCCGGGGCCTCTCAGCTTGGAGGGTGTGGTTTGTGTTTTCAGAGGGGCTGTTCTCGACTCCTGGAGCACCTTGAAGAGGACCCCACAAAGACAGTAGAGCGCAGAGCGTGTCTCTGTTTCTCTGCCAATCAGCTCGGAGGTTAACGAGCGTTTCATTTCTCTGGACGTGGTTTGGTCGTGTGGTTTGGAGGCGAGTTTGGGCCGGGAGGACGCCCGGCGCTCAGCTCCCCTTCTCTCCTCTTTACTCTCCCTCTTCAGTATTCTCTCTCCACAGGCTCTTATTCTGATCTTACTCTGTCTCTCTTTCTCCCTCTCCATTCATCCCATCTGCTCAGTTTGGCTCACTTTACTGACATTCACCTTGAGAGAGAGAGAGAGAGAGAGGGAGGGAGAGAGGGAGAGAGAGAGAGGGAGGGAGAGAGAGAGTATGCATGCCACCAGTCCTGCCTGCCTGTGCTGCCAGATCAAACAAGATTTGTATTATGAAGAAACAGTTGTGTGTGTGCGTGTGTGTCTGAGTGAGTGTGTGTTTGTGTATGTGTGTGCCTGTGTGTGTGCATGTGTCTGAGTGAGTATTTAACAGTTCATTATTTTGAGTGGGTGAGTGAGTTTCTGTGTGTGTATCTGTGTTTGTATTTGTATTTTGTGCCTGTGCTTGTTACTCTGTGTGTATTTGTTACTGTGCATGTTAGCGCGTGTGTTTGTCCCTCTGTGTGGGTGTGTGTGTGTGTATGAGTTTGTGTGTGGTGAATGTTTTTGTTGCTATATTTGTATGTGTTTGTTGCTATGTGTGTGCTGTGTATGTGTGTATGGTGTATGTTGCTGTGTGTCTACGTGTGTGGTGTATGTGTGTATGGTCTATGTTGCTGTGTGTATGTGTGTGGTGTGTATGCTGTGCGTATGGTGTATGTTGCTGTGTGTGGTGTGTGTGTATGTGTGTATGGTGTATGTTGCTGTGTGTATGTGTATATATGTGTGTATGGTGTGTGTATATGTGTATGGTGTATGTTGCTGTGTGTGGTGTTTATGCTGTGTGTATGTGTGTGGTGTGTATGTATATGTATGTGTATGCTGTGTGTATGTGTGTATGGTGTCTGTTGCTGTGAGTATGTTTGTGTGTATGGTATCTGTTGCTGTGAGTATGTTTGTGTGTATGGTGTATGTGTGTATGTGTGTGCATGGTGTATGTTGCTGTGTGTATGTGTGTATGTGTGTGTATGTGTGTGGTGTATGTTTGTGTGTATGGTGTATGTATGGCGTATGTTGCTGTGTATATGTATGTGGTGTGTATATGTGTGTGTGTGGTGTATGTTTGTGTGTATGGTGTATGTATGGCGTATGTTGCTGTGTATATGTATGTGGTGTGTATGTGTGTGTGTGTGTGGTGTATGTTTGTGTGTATGGTGTATGTATGGCGTATGTTGCTGTGTATATGTATGTGGTGTGTATGTGTGTGTGTGTGTGTGTGTGTGTGTGTATGTGTATATGTGTGTGGTGTATGTGTGTGTATATGTATGTGGTGTGTATGTGTGTGTATGTGTGTATGTGTGTGGTGTGTGTGTGTGTGTGCTGAGGGGGGGTCTGTTCCTCAGTAAGTGAAGCTGAAATAAAGCAGCAGGGGCAGGGCTCAGAGTCTGCACCCAGAGGCTCACACACTGAGCTGGAGGCAGGTGGGCCTGCGGGGTGTGTGTGTGTGGGTGTGTGTGTGTGTGTGTTTGTGTGTATGCGTGTGTGTGTGCGTGTGTGTGTGTGTGTGTGTGTGTGTGCGTGCGTGTGTGTGTGTGTGTGTGTGTGAGTATATGTGTGTGTGTTTGAGTATGTGTGTGTGTGTGTGTGGGACAGGGGCAGCCCTCCGTGACTCTGCGTAACATGGGTACCGGCACTGGGCTCAGCTGTAGGATGAGTGACAGGTGACAGGCTTCACCCCCTGCTTCACCCTGGCCTCTTTGCAGATGCTGCCTCTGCACAGAGACTGGAGCCTCCCTCCAGCAGCCGAACAGGAAATGCCTTCACACTTCCTGGAACCACAACAGGCCTTTTGCTGGAACGTCGCTGTTTTGGGCCAGTCTGGCTGGGTGACTGGCGGGTCAGTGAGTGGTGAGGGGTCTCCAGGGAAACCCCACAGTGCAGTGACTAACCCCTATGAAGTCGCCCCCTGCACTACCACACCATTAACGGATGTTGAAGGAAAGAAACAGAACCTTCCGGAGGCAGCGCTCTTACAACGCACCTCAGCTGTGCCTGATAACCTAACGGAGAGGATTTTGGGCTGAGGCCCAGCCCCGCTTCCCGCACCCCCGACGCACCGTCGCTCCGAGCAGCCCTGCGTCGCGGCAGTGACATCACACGGACCGCCCGTGCCAGTTCCCCGTTAGCATCCAGCTCCCAATTATACCATAAGCATCGGGCAGAACGAGCGCCGTTTAACAGGCAGGTGGTAATGAGGTGATGGAGGAGTGTTAAACTGCCGTAATGAGGTGGTGGGGACGGCCGCCGCCACAGCCAGGAACTGGCAGCGCTAACGTAGGGTAATTACCGCCTGTTTGGAGAGCTTGTGTCAGTGTGTTGGAAAGGTTACCTTCACGCCCACCCTACTGAAGCTGCACTCTCTCCGGCAGTGGAGTTGGAGGACTGGCAGAGCTCCAGCTAACAGGCGCGCCGCAACAAAAAAAAAACAAACAGGAAAAAAACTGTTCCTGTCAACAGAAAAACAACATCAGAAAAATAACTGCAGTTCCGCTGCCTTCGAACGCTTTAGCGTTTAACACGAATGCGTCAATGTTTTATATAGCTTTTTGGGTTTGTGTGCAAAGTTAAAACAACTGAAATTCTCTCTCGCTTGTTAAAACGATTCAGATAAAGTTTAATGACAAATCTAAGGAACACGTAGCTAAATCTGTCAGATATAACAACACATTCCTTACCCTAAGTTTTGTTATTCAAATGAGAGGACAGGTTCGCCTCTGACTTAGTTGAAGAAGGGGTCAGATTAATAGAAAGGCCTCAGGAGAGGACAGGAAGCATGTAAGTCTCTGCATTTTTCATCCGTTCCCTGGCTGACCCGCGGGTGACCCTGCTGTGACCTCTCGGAGGCACCCTGAGTTTGAGGAAGCCCCGGAGATGACCCCATCAATCAGCGCGTGATCAGCGGGCCGGGCCGTGGAAGCTGGGCTCAGAAAGCAGACAGGACCCGCGGTCTCCGCTGGCTCCCATTCTGCCGGCTCCGCCATTGTTTCTCTCCATCATCATCAGCCAGAGGGCCCTCTCCCGTCGCGACTAATAACCAGGCTCTGGTATGCCGTATCTCTCGCCCTCTTTGTCACGTCTCTTTGTCCGTGCCTTGTATGGTCCCGCTCTGCTTTCATCCGTTTCCTCTGCCACCTCTTCCCTTTTGCCCTGTGCTCCTTTCTCATCCTCCTCCCCGCTTTTCTCATTTTCTTTCTTCGAACGTCTCCCGTCTCCTCAGTCCGCTCCCGGCTGTGGGCAAGGGTAGATGGACGGTTCAGGTGATTCGCAGGAGAAGACCTGGTCTGTTCCTCGTTCGGTGCCCTCCAGTTCTGTTACTGGAGCGCAGCAGTGTTAACGGTTGGTCAGGCTGTAGTATTGAGGGTTAGGAGTAGCCAAAGAGAAAGATCCGGAAGCAGAGAGGGGGAAATGGGTTTTAGGGGCACCGTGCCCCCCCTCCCCTCCACCCTGCCCCCCCCCCCCCCCATACCACAGAGAGCCCCTGCTGATGCCCACAGCCCACACTGCGGTCACAATGCCCCCTCCCCCACCATTGGCCTGTCCACAGACATTATCCATATTGTATAAATCTGGGGCGCTGTACGCAGAAAGAAGTCTGGGGTTGAATTGGGGTTTGATGCTCACTTTGTGAGCCTCTAATTGGCCCACTCTTTCTATCCAGGGAGAGCCAATAGCAGATCACCTCAGTGAAGGATTTCTGTACTGCGGTGCAGAAATGTGTTTATTTCGCTGGTGTGATTTTAAAGGATGTTGGTAGAACTTGTTTTGTGTGAATCATATTCCCTTTGTGAGCCCTGCCCTGTATGGAGCCTGTGTGTATTTCTGGTCCTGTTTTGCCTTTCAGCCTGAAGTGTTCTGCCAAGGATAGACTTACTGAGAGAGAGGACTAGGGTGTGTGTGTGTGCATGTGTGTGTGGGTGTGTGTGCGTATGCATGTGTGTATTTGTGCGTGTCTGTGCATGTGTGTGTGCATATGTGTATGTGTGTGTGTGCATGTGTGTGCATTTGCATGCGCCTGTGTGTGCATGTGTGTGTGTGTGTGTGTGCGTGCATATGTGTGTGCATGAATTCATGCATGTGAGTGGGGAGGGGGTGGTTAAGAAGACTTGCCTCTATTTCTGATATACGCAGTAAGGTGCTTTTTATCATTCCAGAGTAAACTTGTGTCTCCTCCTGTCAAAGAACTGTGATAAAGGTACTGTGTGTGATCTCAGTTCATCGTCCGAAGCCATTACAATCCAACTGGCCCTAACTACAATTTTACATACAAACCACCACATACAAACCACCAGTGCATACATCAACATGCAGGTTTGATTTTTATCCACCAGCTGCATTGTGCACAGTAGATTTTAGTATCCTCAAAAAAATGAGATTCGTGCTGTCTGTTAGTAGTTTGTAGGGTTGGATTTGGGGGTCCCCTGCGTTGGATTTGGGGGTCCCCTGCGTTGTGTTTCTGTCCCCTCACAGGCTCATGTAAGCAGTAAATCCAGCCTTTCAGGGCTGCATTCTCCGCCTGGCAAAGAGGATTAAGATGTAATGTGTTTTTGTGAATAAATCGGGGTGTTAGGGAGGGTTGGGGGTTGATTTGGATACATGGGCCTGTTGAATGGTTGGGAGGGAAAGCAGAGTTGGAACAGGTTAACATGAGAATCAGTCAGCAGCTTAAGCACACTGCCTGTAGCCCACCCGTTTTTGCTGTGATTTTATGGGTGCAGTCTAATGCGCTTGGAACATTTCCTGGTCCTGTCAGCCAGCACCAGTATTTGATAGTTTCACACAGAACTGAACATTTTTACAATTCAGGAATTTCAATTTTTTCTAACTTTCTAACAAGAAGTGACACACACACACTCTCACACACACACCTAACTGTAATTTTGTACATACATTTTCGCTATAATTTGCCTTTACTCTACTACATGAATTCTTCCATTGTTAGGGTGTGTGTGATAATATTGCGTCTTCTTCATTTGACTTTGCCCATTTGCTAGTTTACTGGTGCGATGGAAATCTTTGATCATCTCGTGAACAGGAAGAGGTCAGAAGAACCACCTTACCCTGCTTATAATAAGGGCTACCGTACAGAACTGTGTTTATTTCTTTCTCAATTTGTCTGTAAAGGTCAGAATGCCCATTAGAACTGACTGATAAACCAATGATTGACACATGAACATGCAAATGCCACTGATAAAGCCATACCTAATTGGCTATTTGTGCCGCTAAATGTGGAATACACATTAAAAAGATATTAAGTAACAAGGAGGCAATAAATGTAGGTTTTTTTTGTTAAATAAATGTAAATTCTCTGGACATGTGTAATGAACCGAATGTGTCTGCAAACCATAGTATGTGCTTCAGGGGATCCCTTGGAAAATAGATAACATTTTTAGTGTCAAATGTTACAATTAGATGAAATTTCAGTGCACTGTGTGACAGTGATCAGGTAGCCATGTACAGCGGTTATTGCTCTTCAGTGTACTGTGTTACACTTACTCTGACTGGACTGAACTGTGACTTGCTAAGCTTGGACTGGACTGGACTGTGACTGTACTGTAGTGTGACTGGACTGTAGTGTGGCCGGGCTGTGACTGGGCCGTGACTGGGCCGTGACTGGACTGTGACTGGGCCGTGACTGGACTGTGACTGGACTGCAGTGTGACTGGACTGTGACTGGTCAGAGTGGAGTGCAGAGCAGTACAGCTCACAGTCAGACACCCATCAGTTACACCGCTGTGACACGAAAACCAAAATGAAACTTTACTTCAGCGGTAATGACGAGGCCCGTTTCAGGCCTGGCGTAATTACTCCACGCGATTACCATTCCTCTTCTTCACTTCATCCACAGAAATGTGTCATGACTGCCCCCGCCCCCCACGCCTGCCCCCCCAGCCCCGGTTTGTGGTTTTATTGCCGTCTCCCTCATGCCACCAATTAGCTGAATAATGTGAGCAGGCCAACCTGCAGATCGCCTGCTGCGTAATGATCTGTGATTACTCGAGCAGAAAGACGCCGTGGCCTGGAGAGAAGAGGAGGAGGTATGAACAGCCTGGGGCGGGGAGGGGGGCGTCTGGCCCTCGCTCTTTCTGTTCGTCAGGATCCGGGACCTCTCCTTTTAGGACCCTCTGCGTTACGGGAACTATTAGTGTGAATCCGATAGTCGCAATCCCTTTTTTTTTGCTTTCCAGGAACTCTGAGCTGCTTTGGCACTCTTCTTCAGAAGAGCAGAGGCGCTGTGGGGTCAGGCTGGGTTCAGCTCAGGCCAGGGGACTGTAGGGGAAAGTGAAACTTGTTAACAAAGCAAACGGACAGCGTCCATTTCCTGCCCCCCACTGCAGCGGACCTGACTGAGTGAGACGCAGTCTGCAGTCCTGCGACGGAGGCCATGCAGTCTGCAGCTGACCGTACGTACATTTACTATGGACAATGAAATCATTCGAGATTCTGGGAGAAGTAAGCAACTATGCTAAAAATATGTGACATGTTGCTTGCAGACTGAGGCTCTGATGGAAACTGGAACAGGTGGTTAGCCTCAAGTTACCCGTGTGCAATGAGACTACCTGTCATTGGATACCAGACTAGAGGAGGTCTACACTGTGCACCAGTGCTTTAGCAGGATGAGGCCCCCGACAGCCTCCAAAGCTGGGCCACATTTGGACCATCAAACTGTCCCCGCTGACTGCGAAGCACTCCCGTTACATTACGCCTTTCTGCATGGTAACCGGCTCAGTGCTAATTCAACAGATTAAGCTAGTCCAACATTAAAACAGAAGTTACTGCAGAGTAAAACACACTCTATAAGAAGTGTTTTTACGCAATATTTACATTTTTGTGACAGCCCATTAGCCTTATTCATTCTTGTGACACAGCTCATACAGAGCATGCGCTTTACGGATAATAAATGTTTTGAAGAACAGATCATTGTTTGCAAAATGAGAACCATGGACAAAAAACGTATTTACCGTAGAATTGCAATATGAGTACTCAAAATAAATTGCACATCGCTCCTGCAAAGAAGGTGATTTGTTTGAATATCATCATTAGCAGGTTGTTGCCTATCATCAGCCAGCAGAGCTTAGCGGTCGCAGTGCTGTGCTAGGCAGGACCCCGCGCTGTTCATTAGCATTTCCGCGGCGTAGCGCTAACCCTGTCCACATCCCTTGCCCACCAACTTTCCGGAGGAATATGAGAGTTTTTCTCCGGGAGAATAAAAGGCTACTTTCTCAAAGCTGAGGTGCTGCAGTGCAGCTCTCCCCGAGCCCATGTGACCCCGCGCGGGGGCAGCCCCGCTTTGTCCGCCCGATCAGAACCGCGCCGATAAGGAAGCATTGTACTTATTAATTAATGAAGCCTTTTTTTCCCTTCGGCCCCCGGATTACCATATTCATGAGGTGGACAGCTTTGCCACAGCTTTCAAAGAATAACGCGAGCATGTTTTCTTTCTGCGCTTTTTTTCATTTTTTTTTTGCACACGCAACCCCATTTGTTGGATTCCTTAAACTCCCATTAGCGGACGCGGTGCGACATGTTGCTCGGAAAACAGCGGCGGCGTCTCGAACCGCTCGATTTCACGCTAGAGCGAGCGGCCTCTGATTAAAAGCGCCATTGATACGCTTCTGCGCCCGACGCGGCCCTCTAACGCAACTTTAGTCACTTGCGGTACAATGCCGGGGCATTGTGAAGGCGATCGAAAGAAGATACAAACAAGTAAATGCAGCCCAGGCTATTGATATTTATGTGAAATGTACACACGTTCACTGCCGCTGGTTGAGTTGTTCGGGTTGCGCAGGTTGTTTCATACCGTACACACACTTCTGCTGGTGCAGTGATTCCACGCTTCCATCCTTGGCCCAGAGAAGAAGTCTTTGACCTATGACCTCTGCTATCCTGGGGTCTCAAATCTTCCTGTTCTGCTGTCAGTTGTTTTGTTTATTTTCATATTGTGTTTGGACGTACAGTTAAATATTCTGCGGTGTGTTATTTGAGCAGTAGCAATTAAGTGTGTTTTCAGTGTTACTCTGTGGTCAACCCAATCATCAGATGGATGGAGAGGGCAAGTTTGAGTCACTTCTTTTTTTGCCCCCTTCTCTTTCTTTTGACAGGAGCAAAAACCAACAGCCTCCCTTATTAGCGATGTCCGTCAATGTCCTGTCATTTTACTTTTTGTTTTTTTTCCCTCTTGCTGTTTAGAGTGACACCCCCTCTCCTAAAGCCCCCCCCCCTCCCTCTCACACACACACACACACACACACACTCACACTCCCCACCAATTTGTTGCCTCTGACATCACATTGTTTCTGAGCTTTGCTGTTCAGGCTGCTTCGTTAGCCTTCCTTTAATGAGCAGCTTAATTGAGCTGTCTAGCAGGCCACCTGTCACCCTCAGGCCTTATTAACATACTAATGGCCTGACATTGTGCTGCTGTGACAGGCCGGGGCAGGGGGGGGGGGGGGCTGTCACAGCTCAGCGAGAAGGAGGCTAGGAGAGCCGCGTTTCTGGGAAGGAGGAGCGGATGAGAGAGCAAGAAGATGAGCCTTAACTTGGAGTGAAGGAGAGAAGAGGAGGGAAGAGAGAGGGGTGGAGAAAGGGAAGAGGGGAATTGGGAAGTAAAGGGAGGAAAGAGGAGAAAGGAAAGAAAAATGTTTTGAAAGAAGTAATGAAGAAGAGAGTAGTTTTAGATTGAAGGAGAGAGTAGTTTTGGATATTTAAGGAGAGAGTAGCTTTATAGTAAAGGGACAGAGTAGTAAGTAAAGGAGAGAGAGTAGTTTTTGGTATTTAAGGAGCGAGAGTAGCTTTATAGTAAAGACAGAATAGTTTTAGAGTGAAGGAGAGATAGTGGCTTTATAGTAAAGAAAGAATAGTTTCAGAGTGAAGGAGAGTGAGTAGCTTTAGCGTAAAGACAGACAGTAGTTTTAGAGTGAAGGAGAGAGTAGCTTTAGCATAGAGGAGAGACAGTAAGTTGAGAGTGAAGGACAGAAAGTAGATTTAGAGTGAAAGAGAGAAGGAACTGGGGATGTTGCAGCATAGACAGTAAATTGCTACTTAGAATGAATAGAAAGACATTCTGAAATAATAACATTTTAGAGCAGAGTTCCCCCATGTAACTATGTACATTGTTCAAACATTAAACAAATAAACAACACATATTTAGTATGTACTATTAAATAGATGTATGATACATCATTATCAATACATTTAAAAAACAAATTGACTATAACTTATGTTTTATTTTAATGACATAAGCAATTCTCCATACAGTAACTGAACAATTAATCCGCCTTGTTAGGCCTTGTTAATGAGAGACGTCAGAGGAGAAGGGCCAGACTTGTCAAAGCTGACAGGAAGGTGACAGTAACGCAAATAACCACACATTACAACAGTGGTATGCAGAAGAGCATCTCTGAACACACAACACATCATAGTGGATAGGCTACAGCAGTAGAAGTCTAAAAAATGAAGTGTAATAAATACCTAAGTGCTAGGAAGACTTGTACATTAAATTGTTATTGTGAATATTTAATCAGCCAATCATGTGGCAGCAACTAAATGCATAAACGTGACTTTTAATGAGAGAGGTAAGAGGAGAAGGGCCAGATTGGTCAAAGCTGACAGGAAGGTGACATTGGTGATACAACAGTGGTATGCAGAAGAGCATCTATGAACACACAATGTGTCAAACCTCTAAGTGGATAAGCTACTGCAGTAGAAGTCTAAAGATCTAAAAAAAAGTTTTTTTAGACCTATACGTCTAAAAAATAAGTGTATATATGAGTGTATATTTCCAGTGACACCAACCCCCTCCAATTTCTTTTGAGTTTGGGTTGGAAAGATGCATAAAATAAGCATTATTACTTAACCATTTCCAAATGTATTAGTATACCCTTGTTAAAGCTTCAAAATTACAATGATTAAAAGTGATACATAACACGCATTTCCACAGAATCCCAGAACGTTAGAAAAGACAGGGGGGCGACCAACAGGTGCACAGACGGTCGGAGAGCTTCCTGTTTGGCGAACAATGCGAGCATGTGCGAATGCGCAGGTCTACCCTACCTCCGCAGACGTGATGGAGAGGAGGAAAGCCAATGGATCCGGGCTGAGGGTCATTGTGCGGATGTCAGCGGCGGTTTTGTTTCCCTGACTGGCATATTCAGAGGCACCCCGGGGCCTGGGGTGTGGAGAAAGGGGGCTGAGTGCCGGGGTGTGGGCCAAATGCCCGCTCCCTGCAGCAGGTGGTTGTCCCAGCCAGAGTTTAAAAGTTATGTCAAAAAACAGAAAGAAACCGGGGAGTACAGTACTTTTCTCTCTGCGTGCAGTCTCACGAACGCAGGCCAGAGGCAAGCTTGAGTTTGTGTGATACTGCCGCGGGGTGCGGGGTGTTTAGACTCGGACTGTGTTGACATGCCCTCCTGAGCATACGACTCCCGAGAGACCGCTAAATCAGACTGCGTGTTCACCTGAAGAGTAAAGAAAAGATGTATGTATGTACACATTCTGAGGTTTAAAGTAACAGAAATCACATTAAACAGTAAATATTTAAACATACGGGTATTTGTAGGAAATGAAAATAACTTCATCACCCCTCTTTATATTCAATTGTATTTGAATGTATTGGTTTGTTCCCAAAACAATACATTTGGAAAAGCGCTTTGGTTGACTGGGCTTAATATTCAATTGTATATTGCCTGGAAGGAAATTCAGTTACATGCTGAGGAGGTTTTCATAAGGCAATTTTTTTCTATTTATTAATGAACTTATAGTTTAACTGATGTCATGCAAACCTACAGTACCACAATATCTACCCCATCACTTCAACATAACACAAAGTAACTGAAGACAGACTCAGTGGTTTGATTGCAGGGTGTGAGGGTGGGGTACCCTCAGTTACGCCGAGTCACACACCTTCACCCATTGGCCGGCTGCCACGACCCTGACCTTCAGCCAGAGTCACCCTGACAGATGGGGGTGCCTCTTTAAGCCACAGATGGATGTGAACTTTGACCCCCAGACTGACCACTCAGTGCGGACATGTGGGCGCAGAGGTGGGGCGGAGTGGCTCTTCAGCATTAAGGCCTTCCCCTGACCTCACCTTGCCTCTCAGCCTACACCGCCAGGGTCATGTGACACTTCCCAGGGGGCAACTGTACCACTGCCCTGATCTTCTGTGGTCTCTTTACTCAGGCTTTTATTGGTTCTTTTTTGGCACAATATCTGGGCCCTGAGTGACCCCCAAGGTCCTGTTAAAACATGGCGATCTTTTTTTCTGTATTAAAGGTCATATTATTTTTCATAATTGTACTCTGTGTAGGTGCCCAGAGGGGCACTCCTTAATTGAATATGTGTACAGTGCATATATGTTTTCAAGTAAAACACACTGAGCCACATCCAGAGATTCTGGGGCAGAAATGCTGCTCTATCACAGAGAATGATAGAATATCAGCTGTGATACCAAGAGTCATAGCCGGTACTAGGCATGGGCGATACAGGCGATCTGTCTGGAGAGGTCCCCAAACCCCTCATGCCTATGTAGCACATAACTCACATGGGGGCCTCTAAAGATCATTTTGCCAAGGGCCTCCGAAAGCTGTGAACTGTGATATCAGATATGCTGTGATATCAGGTGTGGTCAGTGATATTAGTTGTGATGTGAGTTGTGATATTAGTTGTGATATCAGCTGTGATTTGAGCCTAGTTGTTTGATAGGGTGATTGCTGACAGGTCTAATATCCCCAAAGGTACAGAACCCGGGAGAGTCAGGGATACGGGCGGATTGTGATACCCCAGCCTCACCGACTCCTTTCAGCCATGTGGCAGGAAAAGGCAAAAAGGAACAGAGAAGAAATGTAAAAGAAATTAAAAAGGGGGAAGGAGAGAGAGAGGGAGGGAGGGAGGAAAGGGGGGATTATGGCTGAAAAGGAAGGGTGGAGAGCGAAGGGAGAAGGGAAGTCATGGTAGTGAGGCAACACGCATTCAGCACGGGATGAATAACCCAACCTACACAGCCATATGCTAATGACCGGCACCATTTAACAGCGCAAATTCACAAACTCCATTCCCCTTTCTGTTTCTTTCTATGCCTGTCCCTTTCTCTGGGGCTAATTGCTGGGCTTCTCTCTGCTTTAAAAGAGGGGCTCTGTTGTGAATTAAGCTCCATATTGTGCCCTTGTTCTGTCTTCTCCTGCCTGCGGCTTTCAGCCACCTTGCTCACATATTGGGCCCGATTCTGCATGTCACTCGCCTGGTGTCCAGTGTCTGTGTGTACCCCCACCCCCTGTGCGCCTGTGACAAAGCCCTCTCGCTGTGCCCGCTCACCAACACCACGGCTCTACACTGGGACCCCATGCTGGGGCTAACGAGACCCCCTGCCATGGGGGGGCGCCGGGGTCGATGTTTGGGTACACGGGCATTGCAGATAAGGCACACTTCCTCTGCCAAGAACCCCACTCTTCATGCAGAAAGCCACTCTACGCCCAGAACCCCGCTATCAACCCAACACACCACAACCAGAACCATTTACGACCCAAAACCACACTCTCCAACCAGAACCATTCACTACCCAAAACCACACTCTCCAACCAGAACCATTCACTACCCAAAACCACACTCTCCAACCAGAACCACAATCTCTACCCAGAACCACATTCTCTAGCCAAAACCACACTCTCTACCCAAAACCACATTCTCTACCCAAAACCATACTCTCCAACCAGCACCATTCACTACCCAAAACCACACTCTCCAACCAGAACCACAATCTCTACCCAGAACCACATTCTCTAACCAGAACCACATTCTATAGCCAGAACCACATTGTCCACCCAAAACCACATTGTCGACACTCTCCACACAAAAAAACACTCTCTACCCATAACTGCTCTCTCCACTGTAAACCATGCCCTTTGCCCAGAGCCACAATCTCCATCCAGAACCCTCCACCCTGAACCCCACCCTTCATCCATAACCCCACCCCTCCATCCAGAACCCTCCACCCTGAACCCCACCCTTCATCCATAACCCCACGGTCCATCTAGAACCCTCCACCCTGAACCCCTCCCTTCATCCATAACCCCACTGTCCATCCAGAACCCTCCACCCTGAACCCCACCCTTCATCCATAACCCCACTGTCCATCCAGAACCACACTGTCCACTCAATGCTCTCTACCCAACACCCACTCTCTACCCATTACCCACTGAGAACAATGCCCTCCACCCAGAACCCCACTCCCCACCCAGAACCACACTCTCCACTGCGAACCATAGCCTCTATCCAAAACCCCATTTTCTACCCAGAATCCTCCACCCACACTCTTCAGCCTCTCACACTGACCAGCTGCTTCTACTCTCTACGCTAATGCCTTGCCTGAGAGAGGAGCTCAAGGATGCGTGTGTGTGTGTGTGTGTGTGTGTGTGTATGGCCTATGCAGATTAAAATCAGATGTAATAGCTGGAGATGTCTGTGGAGTGGAAGAGTGACTGTTCATTGAATAAATAGTAGGCTATATTGGGGTAATGGTGAAGAAAATTATTAGCAAAAGAGGACTCATTTTCAAAACTCCAGTCCCTGACAACCACACCATACACATTGTAAGCTCCTGCTTCTCAATCTCTAGAAATGCTTTTTGAGTACAGTGGAACGGCTAAAAATCAATTGTCAAGATATATTGTTCCCTGTATTTCTTTAAGGTGGTACTATAAACAAAAAGCAGGACTGTATTGTAAGTCCTTGACATGCTTTGAACGTATAAAGCCCCATTGTTTCAAGCCTTGCACCCAACAAATAAGTTAATTTGGACGATAAAGTTATGGAAATGAAACATACTAAAAGTGATAACCCCGGCCTACCTGTCAAGCAAAGTCCTGTCAGCAACGTTGAGATATTTAATCTGAACTGGACCAGAGCCCTCTCTTTTCAGCGAACCCACAAAGGAAATGTGTAAAAGCGGCTAAAGCAGACGGCCGGCTAGCCCTCGACATGCGGCAGCGTTGTTGCTGAAAATCGGCACAAGTGGTTGGGAAATCAGAAAATGTGGCGTGGGCCGGTATCTTTCGCCCGCATGCCTTTCCCCTTTCTGCTGCGCACTTGACCCGCCTCCACGGCCCAGCCTAATCCTCTGATCAGCATGCCAGGGAGGCCCGCTCCACACCCAGCCCAGCCCGGCCTCAGATTGTCTGAGGCACTTATACTAATACACTGGGGTCTCGGCCTATTGTGGGGCCACCCCGGAATCAATTCAGCTCCGAGCTGGGAAAATTAGTCGGGGGGGAAAAAAAAAAATAAAAGTAAGTGAATGAATTGCATTTTTCAGTGCATTTTGTATTATTCTGACAATGGGACACCCCCATTATGCGATTGTGTGTGGAGAGATAAAGAATAAAGATAGAGAGGGCGAGTGAGAGGGAGAAAATCCCGCTAACGTCCCCCTGGTCCAGGTCCCAACACCAGGTCCAAGTTTTTTTTACCCGGCGTGTCAGACAAAAGCGCGAGTGAAGGGCTGGACTTGGGGAGAGCCGGCCGCTCACGAGGGGAGAAAGGCTTGGCACACAAACACTTAGCGCTTGTTCCGCTGAGCTCCGCACTCGCGCCAGATTTGTCCGGACAAATTGGCTGGGCCCTGAGGTCCTGTTTGCCTAGCCCCTGGACTGGGAGAGAGGGGGGACGTGACCGATACAAAGCCCCTCTAGAGAGCGCTACGTATGGGGAGGAAGTAAATAAAGTCCCTGGTCTGAACTCTGGCCTCTCCCAGGACATTCTGCTACACATACTGTCGACAGTGTTTCTCCTTACGCATTACAATGATGAAAGTGTACAATTAATGCATAGTAGCCAAACCTGCAGCAGAGCATACCATATGCTTGATAAACCGTTAGTAGTGCTCTGGACTGAAGTAAATTATTTTTTGGAAGGGATGGGGTAGACATGAAGCCTGCTTTGTGTATGTTCTCATTGTGTTGGAGCTTCATACTCCTGTGATCCACTGGCTGAGCCACCATTGCACAGCTGATGCAGAGAGACTGCAGGCCCCTGCTCTACCACAGGAGGCGCTGTTGAACAACATGGCAGTCAGTTGAATAATTTCAAAGTTCTCATGACATGATACATGGCATTTTAGAACCATGAGCACATGGAAATTTAAAATGATGTTTCAGATTTCCTGATACAAAATATGAAGACAATTAACCTCTGCATGTCTTTTACTTACTTATATGAGAGAATGTTTTTATAAAGCATGCCCAAAGTCCAAAAAGCTCTTCAAAAAGGATTACTCAACCTAAGCCTTTTAATAAATCTGTACCACATTTAAAATGGAACTTTATTTCAAAATTAGGTTAACCAGAGCCCCTTGGCCAGTGCAATTACAGGTTTATATCTATAGCAAGTCTAAATCCTGTCATTACGCACATCTGTATATTCATTCAATACGAACACAGTAATATTCCTAAGCTGTACGTCACTTGAATATGACACATTTTACATTAGTTCAGTATGGAAATGACCTAGTAATGCATTTATGCAACAATAACAAGTATATGTTCTGCACTGACCGTAAGCTAGATGAACTGAAATGACATCAGTGTTTAATTTTATATTAAAGTTATTTTATTCTGAATATTTATTTATTTATAGATGGCTACTTTGCATATGTACTTTCAATGTTTTCAAAATACTAAACACTATTTTATAAATGAATACATTTTTGCCAGTAGTAGTTTATTCAGATACATTTAAGGTGTTTAACATTTTCTAATAAGGAACATTTTGGTGTGTTTTTATCCTGAGCTTAAACAGTGTTTTGGGGGTGGGTGAGGGGTGTTGAGGGGTGGCGCTTTAAAACAAAGGGGGCGGGGCGGTCAGGAAATGACAGTGTGATTGGATGATGTTAGTGATTTCCTTTAGCGCTCTGTGCCCTTTGAGCAGTGGCAGTGTAGCATAGCGCCATATGAAGTCCCAGCCAAAAGCTAAGCTCTGTGACTAATCCTGTTCACCTCTGTATGGGCGACATGTCCCAGTAGAGAGGGGTATGGTGGCCCGCACACGCACCCCTCATCTGGGGGACCCCTGTGGGACGCCCCAGCACCGCTCCCCATCTGGGACAGGGCCCGCTCACACCAGGGGTGCAGAGAGGAGGCGGTTAGGCCTGAGTGCCCAGGCATGTACACACCCAAACACGCTCCCCTGCCCATGCCCCACCTGGGGTACCCCATGGGTTCCCCCTTAGACCCCCCCCCCCCCAATCCAACAGCCATGGACAGAGCCACACTCAAACACAGAAGACCACAAATAGGGATAAAGGCAATGTTAACACAGTACAAGCTAATCCTCTCCCAGTATTAACTGACTGAGGGATACCCTCCCTCACTCACTCAAAATGGCTGCTGTGCATCACTCAGGTGGAGCTACACATTACTGGTGGTTGAAATGGGTTTCCAAGTTTCCCCCCTTCACTGTAAAGAATTTTGCGATTGTGAGAAGGGGCTGCTTAAAAATGAAATCCATTATTATTATTATTATTATTATTATTATTATTACTATTATTATTATTATTATTATTATGATTATTATTATTATTACTATTACTATTACTATTACTATTACTATTATTATTATTATTATTATTATTACTATTATTATTATTATTATTATTATTATTATTAAGAATTGTATTTTAGGTTTCAGAAGCGAAGCACGGACTATGAGCATGCATGGCTCCATTGGTAGTAGTGCTCACTATAGTGTACCACCTGTCTAGTGCAATATTTTTGGAGACCTGCATTTAATTCAATATAGATAATATTAATCATGACTGAATCCAGGAGAAAGACTTTAGGCTAAAATGAGGCAGCATTATGGATTAATTAACAGTCCAAATAAAATAGAATAGAATTTGTGGGAGGCTTAATGTGAAAATAATCTGTCTCATTGTGTCAGTGAAGTGCAGTATCTCATAGACTGACAGTGTTGATGGCATAATGTCTGTCTCATAGGGGTACAGTGCTGGTTCTGTCATGCTGTTACCGCCCACCTGGGACATGAACCTGAGGTGCAGAACTCTGACCCGATCTCCTTACTGCCCGCCCTGATGTCCACTGCGGTCCAGCTGTCCGGCAGAGGAACAGCGAAGCGGGTCTGTGTTCTGAGGCAGACTTGGGCGCGACCTCTGGACTTGAGCTGTGACCCAAACTGACCACTCTCTCCATTTACGGGGTTGAAAGGTCGCGGAGGTTCCAGCTCATGATCACAGCGCAGCCGATTATGACACAGATCAGATTATCGGGGTGATCCGTAATCAATCGCACGTGTCATCGCTGTAAAAGAGGCCACCACTGAAAAGACAAGCACTGCCTGGATTCCAGAGCTGCGTCAAACCAAGCCTTCAGAACCATCCTGTTTTTTCTTGTTCTATTTTTATTTCTGTTTCTCCTAAATGTGCACACTTTTTGCTGTGCACTGATTCATCTCTATCAGTGATTGTTCAAAACTCTTTTGCCAAGTAGGGGCCTACACGAGATATGTGGCTTTTCAGACACTTCTAGCCCCAGTCACTTCTCAGTTGATATTATTTTGGTGCATCTTGTTGGATATACTTTGCAGCTGACTGCATATATTGGACAAATAATTCAGCCTTTAATTTTAGTAAACACATTGCAAAGGTAATTATTTGAATTGCTTTGTCTGCTATGTTAAATATACAATGTTTCAATTGTTTAAGAAAACACTCAAAAACTACTTATTATGAACTCTTGCACTGACATCCCTGAAATGTGGGTAGACCTTTAACAAGTGTGTTCATGAGAAAAGTACTAGTAAAAACTTTTTTGAAAGCCTCACAAATCTATTTTAATTGTCACAAAGCATC
This sequence comes from Conger conger, assembly GCF_963514075.1. NCBI lineage: Eukaryota > Metazoa > Chordata > Actinopteri > Anguilliformes > Congridae > Conger > Conger conger. Next base: position 32,905,205 of record NC_083776.1, on the reverse strand, counting down.
GCTGTTTTGGCAGTTATACATTATATAAATACTGTAACCATACATCCCATGATAATGTTTTATTTTCAGTATTTTTCATGCTTATGAATTCCTCAGTAAGCTATCCTTTAGCCCTGGATGCCGTCTCAGAGCAGTGTGTTTGCTAGTGGAGAATTGTGTGTTTAGTTTATTCCCAGGCTTGAATCCCCTTAAGGAACATGTTTAATTTCATGTTTGTTTTCAAACAGTGAATATTGCAGTGCATTATACAGTGAATATAATGAATGAAATATGTCTGCAGTTTGTGGACACTCATTCTGTATTCGCTAGGGCATTTACATCTGATAATCCTGTAATCGTGACATATTAATCCTATATTACTTTGCTTTGACACATTTTATTTTTGTTTGAAAAGAAAAGCATTGCTTGAGTGGCAGGGCACTACCTCTAAAAAGCACAGCTGGAATGTGGGGTTCTGATCAGTGATTGGATGATGTAACATGGGTACTTTACCCTCGGGTTGTGTTCCTGCTATGTTTCCATTGTTTGTGTTCCCCTCTTAAATCCAGCAGTCCATTTCTCTTTCTAGAGCAAACATAAAGCTTACACTTATCATCTAATATTGGGTTATACCTTTTAACCAACTTCATTCCCAGTCGTTATCACAAGTTTTACACTTGTTTTCTGGAATTGTGGGTCCATACGCATCATTTACCAACAATCATGCCACTCCTTTTTGAGTAAAATAATAATTATTCTGACTTTAGGAAAAACCAGTGGAAAACAAGTGAAGTGATTATCAACATATAAAGGTTGTCACAAATGCATGGCGTATCATGGAAGCATAAATAACAATACTATAAAATTAGAATATCATACAAACATTTTTTTAGCTTGATAACTGTGGATCATTTTAAAAGTAAGACAATTTTGACAAAAACTAAATCAGAAACAATATTTGCCTACTTCTGTATTATAAAAATGGTAAACTGTGATTTCCTATTATGTCATTGTCTAAGCAGCGTACCGACTTGCTATGTATTATACTCATACATCGCACCCTTGGACAAGTACAATTACAACTTAATAAAATTTTATTAAGCCGTAAGAAACTCTACTCAAGGAAGCATCGTTCCCTTCTTCTTCTTTTGCTAATGTATTTGCTCATACAGCGGGTGAGTTTTTTTCTATGAAAGGGTATGAGCGCCCTCCACTGGGAACATATATATTTGACTTAAATTATCCACAATTTGAGCAGGATAAACTTGTGCAAGCATATTGGGCAACACTGAGAGGGAGTTTATAAGGACGTCTGGCGGTCATAGCAACTGGGGAGTGTTGGGAAAGGAGTTTAAGAAAAAAAGGGAAATCAGATGGACAAATTTGACATAAAAAGTGTCTGAATACGGACTTGGGGAGAGAGATATGGGCTGTAAATGCCTTAGGGAATGTTTCCAAAACCTGGAGTAGAGGTTTGGTCAGACTGCACTACATGCTTAACAGATCTGTGTGAGTGTTTAGTGGAGCAGAAAAGTGGGACATGTGCAGATGCTTTGTGAGTTGTATGATGTAGATATGGAGAAATTGTTAGTGATGGTCAGAGAGACTGGACGGTGATGGGGAATATATAAAATATTAAGTTGGAAGACAGGGAAAGGAAGTGATGGGTAAGGCTCTTTTTAGTGTTAGAAGTGTAACAATAGTGTAGGTGTAGGCTGTGACCGGCCTCACACTCCTGCACAGTGGGTGGCGCTGTATGCACAGTTAGCTACCATACAGTTACAAAACTAAAAGAAGAAGATCTATTACCTCTGTGCTCGGTTGGTAAGGTCTGTGTATTTTCTATGGCTGCATTTATTTTGGAGCCAAAACAAATCGGTTAGGTTTCATTGTTTAACTGTTAGTGGCTAAACGGAAATTCGCCGCTAATGTTAGTATGGAGAAGAAAAAGAAGTTTAATATCAATTTGGACGATTCCGTTTTCACAAAAGAAAGAAGTCCGGTTTGTAACCTTTATTTTATTAACTTTGACAGTGTGTTGGACTGTAACGTCAGCTAACAAGTTATGACAACAATTAATTAAACAATATCCGAGACAAGTGTAGCTTGCTAATTATTGGAGTACAAAGTAAATTACTCTGTTATGATGAGCTAGCTGTTTGTTGAAAGGATTATTATGAGCTGAGTGTTTATTTCTGCAGTATCTTCTTTACCAAGTCGAATTCTGTCAATCAATGAACCTGTTTATTGCAGGCCCTTGCAGATGACGGGCAGTAATTCTTCCTGTTTGTACATGCTGCACTTGGAGCAAAATGTTTTTCCTTTGGTGTCGCTTTGTACAGGTGAAGTCCTTGTTTAAACCTTCCTCTAAAAGCAGCGATGGAAACCCGTCAGTAGGCGAGTCCACTGCGCACGCAGCGTCATCCGTTGGCCAACCGCTGTCCTACGCGGAGTTTGTTGTCCAGAGCAAGCGTCAGGCACCCCAGCAAGCCACCAGTCTCCCTGAGAGAGGCGACCTACCGAGGGCGGCAATGGGGGAAGAGGCGGCCATGGGGGGAGAGGCAGCCAGAGACGAACACAGGGAGCCAGATTCCCGAGGGGGAAGCTCAGGAGATCCCATGGGGTCCACAGAGCCAGTAAAGCCCCAGGGGAAGACCAAGGAGGCGGAACCACAGGCCCCTCTGGAGGGGGTCTTACGAGGAGAGGAGGAGCAAGGAGGAGGTCAGAGGTCAGAAGCTGCTCCCAACAGCGCCCCCAAACTGCTTGGGACAGGGAGCAGCATCATTGTTAGTCCCAGACAGGTGAGAATTAGCAACTAGCTGCCAAGCTTCAATGCCAGTCATGCCAGTCATGCATTCCTCTGATGCTCTCACCTGTGAGCCACTGAAAGTTTTACTCTATTGTACACCCTACAGGTCACACAGTACTACAGGAGAGTTAGCGATTAATAATATTCATAGAAGTACTTGTAAGTCGCTTATGCACTTGTAAGTCGCTTTGGATTAAAAGCGTCTGCCAAATGACTAAAATGTAAATGTAAAAAATGTAAGTACAGAAGAGAGCCAGTATGTTTACAACATACAGGGCACACAATACTGCAGGAGAGTCAGTGCCTATTTTACACTGTCCTGCGTTTTCCCAGCTTTATTCAGATGGAGAGTTGGGGATAGAGATGGTATGACAGTACCAAATGTTTCGTGGCTACCAAATGAACCCACAGCCACTTGAGGGGATTCGTATATGAGTTGAAAGTCAGCTGTACTATGGACTGACTATCTGAGAAGGTCTGGTTGCAGGAGCCATTTTGTTTGAAGGTTAATCTCCTGTACGCGCATGCCGTACTGTGGTCCTCAGAGAGGGAACCCCATCCTGAAGTTTGTGAGGAGCGTACCGTGGGAGTTTGGAGAGGTGGTGCCGGACTACGTCCTGGGACAGACCACCTGCGCCCTGTTCCTCAGGTCCTGTGGATCAGTAACATTCCCCTTCCAATAGGAGAATGGCAGACTGTGTGTGCATCTCCCATAGGGCTACAAAATTCTGGGGATTTTCCATGGAGATGTATTAGAAGAATGGAAAGCTTCCTGAATTTATGGGAGTTGATGTTCCCTTTCACACTTTTATTATTTTGGCCGTCAGTTGAAGTGTACTCTTCATGATAAATACATTTTTTTTTTTAGGTTATAGCTTTCAATTTTATTTTAGCTAGAGTTGCTTTGTAACATTTCTTGCACATTTGTCATCAGAAATGTCTCATTATCAAATATGTCCTTAAGACCGGCCCTTGTCCTTTGACCCGTGTCCCGATGTGACCCCACACAAAGGCACAGAATCCGGGTGCTCTTCCCCTGCGTAGGCGACTGTGTGACCCTCTGTCCCCCTGTACCTGCAGTCTGAGGTACCACAGCCTGAACCCAAACTACATCCACGAGCGTCTCAAACTGCTGGGGCAGTCCTTCATGCTGCGGATCGTTCTGCTGCAGGTGGACGTGGTGAGAGACGGAGGAGATCCTGCTTCCTGTCGTCCAAGTAGCATTTTCATCCATCAAAATCAAACAAATGAATGAATCCCACTTCCCTTTCCTGCTGTTTCCTGTAGTCAAAGTGTCAAAGTATCACTTGTATCCTCTGTAAACATCAGCACTGTTCATTCATTAGTTCGATTTTGATGGCCTATTCTATCACAGTGCTAAATGATGACTGTGAACACTGTGGTGTGACTTGTTTGTAAATGGCGCTGTACTTAATCTGGTATTGACAAATTGATTGTTCCATTCCAGTGGTTTAAGTGTTTCAGTTTTGTATGAGTGCACTGACCCCGCTCCTCTGTACACCTCCCCAGAAAGACCCCCACCACGCTCTGAAGGAGCTGGCCCGCATCTGCATCATGGCTGACTGCACCCTCATCCTGGCCTGGAGGTAGGAGGGTGGGGAGAGTGTGGTTACGTTAAGGACAGGCGGCTGCTCTTGGGTTGCTCTCTCGCTGTAATAACGTTGTGTGCTGCACCCTCATCCTGGCCTGGAGGTAGGAGGGTGGGGAGAGTGTGGTTACGTTAAGGACAGGTGGCTGCTGTTGGGTTGCTCTCTCGCTGTAATAACGTTGTGTGCTGCACCCTCATCCTGGCCTGGAGGTAGGAGGGTGGGGAGAGTGTGGTTACGTTAAGGACAGGCGGCTGCTGTTGGGTTGCTCTCTCGCTGTAATAACGTTGTGTGCTGCACCCTCATCCTGGCCTGGAGGTAGGAGGGTGGGGAGAGTGTGGTTACATTAAGGACAGGCGGCTGCTGTTGGGTTGCTCTCTCGCTGTAATAACATTGTGTGCTGCACCCTCATCCTGGCCTGGAGGTAGGAGGGTGGGGAGAGTGTGGTTACGTTAAGGACAGGTGGCTGCTGTTGGGTTGCTCTCTCGCTGTAATAACGTTGTGTGCTGCACCCTCATCCTGGCCTGGAGGTAGGAGGGTGGGGAGAGTGTGGTTACGTTAAGGACAGGCGGCTGCTGTTGGGTTGCTCTCTCGCTGTAATAACGCTGTGTGCTGCACCCTCATCCTGGCCTGGAGGTAGGAGGGTGGGGAGAGTGTGGTTACGTTAAGGACAGGTGGCTGCTGTTGGGTTGCTCTCTCGCTGTAATGACGTTGTATGCTGCACCCGTCAGCCCAGAGGAGGCTGGCCGTTACCTGGAGACCTACAAGTCCTACGAGAAGAAGCCCGCCGACCTGCTGAAGGAACACGTGGAGAAGGACTTCCTCTCCAAGGTACGGATGGCAGGGAAGCGCGTGTGTTCTGCTGAGACAGATGAGAATGGAGTAAAAACACTCCCCCCTGCTGGTCATTCACTGTCTCATCCTTTATCACCTGGGGAGGCCTGGGCAGACTGCCATGAGTGAATGTCTTTCCCTATCCTTTTCAGTGTTAGAATGTATCTTCAACACGCATAGATCAGTGCTTCCTTCTGATTTTCTGACCCAACTCACGCAGGTGACTGACTGTCTGACCACTATCAAGTCTGTCAACAAGACCGATGCCATGACCCTTCTCGCCACGTTTTCTGTAAGACTTTTTCTGGACAGATTGCTTTCAACAGTCATATTTATTAGAGTCGATTTGTTTGTCAGCAATTGTACGTCGCTCTGGATAAGAGTGTCTGCCAAATGCCATAATGTAATGTCATGTAATGTGCCGATTTTCAGTGAGATGAACATTTTTGCTTTTTCTGAACAGACCATGGAAGGGATCATGAATGCCTCTAAAGAGGAGCTGGAACTGTGCCCTGGCCTTGGACCACAGAAGGTGTGTGTGTGAGTGTGAGTGAGTGAGTGAGAGTGAGAGTGTGAGTGTGAGTGAGAGTGAGAGTGAGAGTGAGAGTGAGAGTGAGAGTGAGAGTGAGAGTGAGAGTGAGAGTGTGAGTGAGAGTGAGAGTGAGAGTGAGAGTGAGAGTGTGAGTGTGAGTGAGAGTGAGAGTGAGAGTGAGAGTGAGAGTGAGAGTGAGAGTGAGAGTGTGAGTGTGAGTGTGAGTGTGAGTGTGAGTGTGAGTGTGAGAGTGTAATGAGGCAATAGTGTAGTGTAAAGCCCCATCCACACCATAGCTGTATTGATAACGACGTGAGCATCCTCACTGATGAAAGATTACGCTCTGTAAATAGCCTCTCGGCTACATCATATGCCATTTTGAATGTAAACACCCTGTAAGTTGGGTGGGACCCGCAAGGTCACTGGTTCAATTTCTAGTGTAGCCACAATAAGATCCGCCCTTGAGCAAGGCCCTTAACCCTGCATTGCTCCAGGGAAGGACTGTCTCCTGCTTAGTCAACTGTAAGTCGCTCTGGATAAGAGCATCTGCCAAATGCCATTAATGTAATGTAATGTAAGTTCAGATTGATTTTGATTGGCTGTCTGCGTTTTATCATTCATACAGCTAGAAAAAATCCCTTAGTTATCCTGAAAATATTGTTTGTCACTGTCGTTGTGTTATAGTTGTGGTGTGGACTCCACTCTCCACTCGAGTTATCGTTAGTTATAGTTCTTGGTGTAGACCTGCCTTACTGGTTAGGGAAGGGGGCTCGTAAATCAAAGCTCCAGGAAGCAGCAACCTGTATACAGGGACTGTAGCAGCGGCCTGTGAAAGTGGGTATATGTCTATGTAGAGGCCTGACTGGCGGTGATGCGTTTCTCTCCTCTCCTTTCTGCCTCGCTCATTCAGGCTCGGAGGCTGCACGACACCCTCCACCAGCCCTTCCTTAAATCCAGGAAGGCTGACGCGTAGGGCCAGCAGCCAATCTGAGTTCCCAAGAGTGGCATTTCCCCACCCACCGCAGTGCTCGGCCAATGAGGATCCGTTGCTGGCATGTTCCTGGAGGTCTGATTGGACACAGCGCTGATCTGATGCCCTGTGTGATCTGTGGCTTCAGTGAAACCGGGAGTGCAGAGGACTTCAAAGATAACCAAAACTTCTGACTTTGCTTATATGTATCTGTGGAGATTCATTTCCTGCCAATGAAATTAAATTATTTGTTTTTAATCTTGTAAACCTCAAGATATGTATGAGTACAGAAGTCAGTTGCCATTTTTACCAGTTTTTAAGATTCATATCAAGAGCACTGATGCCTTTAAACCTACTTATCAATGTGGGACCAGTACTGTGTTCAGTTGAAACTTGAATCTCCTATGCAGCTGGAGATAAATTTCTGAGCTGGACTTGGAATGAGGCATTGTCAGTACTGCATAGGAATAATATAGACACTTAACATAAGAGCAGCACAATGTTGCAGTGATAAGATGATAGTCAATACTACAGTAAACAGATTTATTCATAAATCTTTGTTACGAAGGTACCAGCAAATCAATGCCATTAATCACAATAGCACAGACAGTGCCCGCCCGTTTACAGCGCTCCATTCAAGTTTCACTTTGATTAAACATATGGACTGGTATAAAGTCACCTCTTATGAAATAACGATCTAGACCTACATTTTGTATAATGTCCTGGACTTATGAGTATGCATCTGAGATAGTGCAATGCTTAGAAAACTAAGGCTGTGTTTTAGCCTAATGCCCGTAAGATAGACCCGATGATGCCTGGAAGAAAAAAAAAAAACTCAAGGCCAACAGAAATCAAGTACAAAACCCCTCTCCCACACATTCACTTTGTCCCCTGTAAGAGAGACTGAAAGGCCACTGGTTCAAACGCCTCTGACCCACAAACACAGATTCAACAGGCTGCGCGTTTAAACGATGCAGCAAACCCGACTGCGTTTATGATATTTGGTGCTGACAATTACTGACTTTGATTGGATTAAAGTCAGTAATTGACAGCTCTTTGTAGCTCCACCCATTATAGGGGGTTTAAGGAAACCCAACTCCTCATCTTTACCTGGTTTGAGATTAGCTGATAAACAGCAATTTGATTGGTTAAAACATGTGGTCAGGGTATGATTTAACTCCCTGTGGTGCAAAGGCTTCCCCTCACGCCAAGGCTACTCCTCCAATCAGCAGCAGAGTTCAGCAGAAAGGCCACTGACTCCATTCCCTCATTCCCCAGTGCAGCGTTTACACTGGAGGCTCCTTTCTCACAGTGATCCCAGACATTTGTGTTGAGCGACAGAGTCTCATTGCCCCCGAGGGCGGGGGAAGGGGGTTAGTGTCCGATTAGAGTCTGTCTTTGGTGCGTACAGGAAGGGAGTCGTCATTGGTCAATCTGCCAGCTGAGGCAGCTTGGCTGCTCCTGTGGGGAAGGTGTCTGGGTGCCTGTCCCCTGGCACACCACTCAGTCATAGTGAAGGCTCTTGAAGTTGAAGCGTTTCCTGTCCGAGAAGGCAGTCATCTGTGGAGAGGAGACACCCGTTCACAACTCCCTTCTCGCATGCTGCTGAATCTAAATCTGGACTTCGACTATAAAGCGTAGCAGCGATGAAAGTGGCTAACCTGATTTGGATCCCTTGTGAAGTATCTCTTCTCTACGACCTGAAAGAAAACCAACAGTGGACCTTTGGCCATCACCAGTGTAAACACCATGTACCAGCAATACCAGAACAGTGCGATTTCAGAATATTCTCTGTCCTACTCATATGAGTGATCACAGCACCACTTACTCCCAAGAACAGTGAACGTGTGTTTTGTACAGTCAGAACTGACTTGTTTTACAGGAGGCATACAATTTTACATTTACATAATTTAGCAGGGGGTAGCTACAGAGTCAGCGAATCTCACCTTGTCAAAGAATCTGCTCAACTTCACTGCATTTGATGAGCCTGCTGCAAAGTATCGTGGGTTTGTGCAATCCTGGAGGAAGGTAAGAAAAAAACCACTGTAATAAATATGCGTTTTAAAATGGCAGTGTTAGAATGTGCGCTATAACGGATACAGTGATGATTGGTGTGGATGCCAGTGGAACGTTTATTAAATACAGCACGTGTATCTCGTATGCATTCCCGGTTTGGTCCACCCATTGCAAGGTCACGTGGTGTGTGTAAGTCAAGTGTCAGGATTAGTAATGGTCAGGTTTAACTGAGAAAGCGTCATGCCTAACCAGGAAAACTGAACAGACTTAATCGTAAGAACGCACCAGGTTTATCTCCTCTGCATTAAAGTCTTCGGACAGGAAGGCGGTTCTCTTCAGCACGTCATTGCGCTTGTTGTCTGCTATCTGGTCAAACTTGGTTCCGATCACAAGCAAGGGGAGGGATGTTTCAGCAAACTGCTCTCTGTCGTAGTCACTGGGGACCGTAGGAAGAAATGGAGCAAAGCTGTGAGATTTTGAAGAGTAGCGCTGGTTTATTTAATAAAACCCACAATGCGTGACTACATTGTAAATGCTTATGTTCTCAGAGACATACCCATTCGTAACGATAACACCTGTAGGTGACGAGTCTTTATTTAACGCCTCTAATGACCAGCGGTAGAGATTCTGCGAGGATTTCTTGTTTGTCAGATCATGGATTAATATAATGCCTGTAAAAACAAAATGACACGTATGACATAGCAACCCGCTTGTGCTGCCTGCAGAAGTGTGTTCATAACGGTTATTACTCGTTACCATTGACAGAGTTGTAGAAAACTGATCTGGTGCTTTTCACGCTACTGGCACAACCCACAGATCCTCCAACATCCCATAGTTCAATGTAGAATGTCTTCTCGTCTGGAGTTCCCTCTTTGTAGTCATGGACCTGGCAAACAGTGATCGTGTGTGAACTACAAGTGGTCAAAACAAGAAATAGGATACCGTTAATATGGCTTGCAGACTGGCATTTCCGTCCTTACCCGCACATCAACTGAGCAGCCAACTGTCCACGACGGGTTACCCAGAACTTGATTTTGACACAACAGATGCACAAGAGATGACTTCCCAACACCTGTGAGATGAAAAAGCATAATCCCAGTCAGTTGTCAGCTAGGATAGTTATCTACACCGAGCAGAAAATGTTAGATTCGACATAGATCGTTAACGTAGCTGACTATCAAAGAGAATGTGTCCGGCAACACAGTTAGGAGATTATGATTCTTATTATTATTCCATATCTATATTTTTGCTGCATTGGCCACATTTTGGTACCCTAGTTGGTTGCAGTACTTTTACCAATGATCTAACTCGTAGGTCTACACTACACGTAGATATTTAGAAGTAAAATTAACTAGCTAGATAAGAACATGCTTCGTCTTAAACAAGAATACAAGTGGCATGCAAATTTCACCAGTGGACTTCACAACTTTACTACATTGCTTGCTCATTTAGCTGAAGTTACACAATCACACGTACGGATCATACGAATGGTATTTTAACAACACAACGCCAACCATGACTTCAACTTTCACGTCCATATTAAAATAAAAGCAAATTGGCAGTTCACTGACCTGAATCACCCAAAACTAGTACTTTAACTCTATCAAGAGAAGCCATTTTTCATAAACATTACGACGTTGTGGCGACTCCCGGAAGCACACGTTGTACATAACAACCATAAAGTTCAGCGGTAAAACAATGACCAACTAAAATGGGTATTATCGCCCCCTACAGTGCAGAAGTGTGGTCGCGGCTAAATACCAGACTGTAGGTGGCAGTAGAGTACAAGCGGACACACACTGAAATATTTTCGGTTTAAATTGCTTCATATTTGAAGCATAGCTGGTCTTCCACGAAAGTAACTATGTTTTACAGCAGCGGTGAGAAGATGGATGGTGATTTTACCGGTTTGGCTGTGTACATTGAAGTCAGCAAAGAGGTGAGATTAACCTCTTCAATGTCCACATCTGCACCACCACTAGTGGGAACTGGGAGCCCATGTTGGAGGCGGGGAGGGGTGTATTGTCTTGGCTGAATACTGTTCTGTCCATAAAGGACAAGTCCTACTGTATCTGTGAATCTAGTGTGTTTTCAGTGTGCACTCATGAACCAGGAAACTATGGTTCAGATTTATGAAAAACAGTGAGTTCTGGTTGGTATCTATATGGCTATTGCCTAGCCCTGCACAGACCTAAATCAATCATAGCCAGGCTGATCATCATTAATGTCTGGGGCAGATGGAAATGCTACTCCAGTAAATACTACCAGTGATATAGAAACTAATAGCAGTGTATGATTTACTCCATCTTTGGTAATGTGAGAGGGGGGTTTGTCTATCTCCTGTTGTGGACAAGGTTCACACAGGCATCAGCTCTACCATGTCTGTCTTACAGAGAGGCTGGGCAGAGAGCTCCAGTGTTAGAGGACCTGGAATCGTAAAGTTGGCAGCGGTGTTATCACTGTGTTTCTGTTCACCGTCATCGTCAGATGTACCGTGGCGCACTTGCATGCAGTATATTGTGGGTACTGGAGCTGGCTGAGTTCCACATTTAGGGAGCACACTGTGTCCTGTGGGCCTCACTTTCTCCACAGCCCTGCATCACATGTATAATTCAGCTGACCTGCAGGGAGGGAGAGATAGACAGAGAGAGAGGGAGAGAGAGAGGGAGAGGGGGGAGAGGGGAGAGAGGGAGAGGGGAGAGAGGGAGGGGGGGAGAGGGGAGAGAGGGAGGGGGGGAGAGGGGAGAGAGGGAGGGAGGGAGGGAGAGAGAGGGAGGGAGAGAGAGATAGATACAGGGAGAGAGGGAGCGAGAGGGAGGGATGGAGAGGGGGATGGAGAGAGGGAGAAAGGTAGGGAGAGACGGATGGAGAGGGAGTTGGAGAGAGGGAGGGTGAGAGGGAGAGAGAGGTAGAGAGAGATGGATGGAGAGGGGGTTTGAGAGAGGGAGGTAGAAAGAGGGAGGAAGAGAGAGGAAGGGAGGGAGGGGAGAGAGGAAGAGGGAGGGAGGGATGGTAGGAAAAAAGGGGGACAGGGAGAGAGGGAGGTGGTAGGAGAGAGAGGTAGGGACAGAGGGATGATGAGAGAGAGGCAGGGAGAGAGAGAGGTAGAGTGCAAGGGAGGGAGAGAGAGAGGGAGGGAGAGAGAGGGAGAGAGAGAGAAAGAGAGGGGGAGGGAGGGAGAGAGAGATGGTAGGAGAAAGGAGGAGAGGTAGAGAGGTTCACTACCCTTTAATTAATGTGCAGTGACTTTCTAATCACTGCCACTTATTGCATGCTGCAGCCTAAATCCAGCAAGACATTTCTCTAAAAATATCATGTTGTTTAATTTTAATCTAGATCATCAGTTAAAAATGTTTCTTCAAAGCAACTTTGTGACAGTCTCTCTGTGAACTGTATACAGTGAATTGAACTGAGTAAAATAGAATATTTATTTTTCTATTGGCTTTACTTTAAGTTGGCTTTTTAGCACATTATGCTAATTGTTTTATGAGCTACTGTAGATTTCAGGAGCAGCTTCGGATACAAAGTGTCTTCATGGCGCTGGTCTGAATTATGGAGATTATAATCACACTATTATTAGTAAGAAGGCAGGGAAGTATAGAATAACAACATAAATTTCCCACTGTTGCCAAACTGTGGACTTAATTTGTTCTATCACAGTTAATCTCTTGATAGGACTATCAGTTCAAGACACTAGTAGATTTTCCTGGGTCCTGTGTGTGTGTGTATGTGTGTGTGTATGCATGTATATGTGTGTGCGTACATGTCTACTACCTTTGTCCCAGTTGTGGGGCTATTGTAAGTGGTAAATCAGCTAGTGAAATTCGTGCTGCGTATTAAGCTGTCAGGTCTTAGCAACAGGGAGGTGGTGTCGGTGCAGTATGTAAGGTTACAGGTAAAAGTAGTGTAAGAAGGGAGTGTGTGTGCGTGTGCAATTTTAAGACTGGCACAGAGAAGAGTTTGACCAGTGGGAGCTGTCAGACACGCAGGAACCCTGTACTCCAGACCGACGTGTCCTCTGGCTTTTTCATCGGGCATGCTCCGCAGTAGCTGGCTGTCCCAACGTGCAGTTGTCGACAGGGCTGATGAATGGGGCTCCACTGACAGGGTGCAGGGTGATTTATTTATTTATTTATTCATCACATTCTCTGCTCGATGCCTGGACCCTGTCCAGAATGCTTTGCTGCAACATGACATCACGCCCTTATATTTCCAGATAGGGTATGATCTAGCCTGTGTGTGCGCGCGCGTGTGTGTGTGTGTGTGTGTGTGTGTGTGTGTGTGTGTGTGTGTGTGTAAGGGGTGTCCAGAGATCTGTTCAACCAACAGAATTGTCTTTACCTGTCTTCGGATAGAGAACAAAAGAGGCTGTGGATTGGAAGCTTGGGTAAACAAGAGAAAATATCAGTTTAATTTACAGTGACATTGGAATTTTTAACACTGAGATACCATTAATTATAAAGTATAATAACAATGGTATAATAATTTATTTTATGTATTTTAGAAACAGCGCTAACCCATATCTTCTGAATACACAGCTACATTTTGTAATAGATTCTGCAGGGGCAGCACTAGTGCTATCTAGCTCCACTAGACACTGCAGGTCCTGAGGGAGCAGACAGATCTGCAAATCACTACTCACCTCAACTATTTCATCATCCATGAAAGATTGCAGTCAGTCAGGTAAAGAAACCAATATCAGTCTGTTGCTAGCTAGCTAGTAAGTAGTACTGTTGCAGGTAATTCCCTAATTGTCTCCCACAAGTATTATTTGGCTGTATGTGTGGAGGGTTCAATGTGTGTAACTGTGTACATGGGTGAACACATATCTGTGTTTGAATATGCAAACCACTTTGGGAAGAAAAACAATCCATTCAGAAGTACACAATCTGTGTATTTGTAAATACAGTATTGATTTTGGATACAGCACTAATGTGTATCTGTTTCTGTATGTCTGCATTTTTATTTTGTGCGCACGCTTGTACAAATAGAGTGCAGTCCGTAAGTATTTGGACAGTGTCAGTTTTCGTTCTATACTCCGGCAAACAAACGGCTGAATCACTATGTGGTTAAAGTTCAGACTTTCCATGTTTGGGTTTATACATCCTTATTGGGTTAACCATGTAGGAATTACAGGCCATCTTATGCATAGTCCCCCCAATTATATGACCAAAAGTAATTGGACAAATTAACACAAACTGTAATAAAGTTGTCGTATTCAATATTTTGTGGTAAATTCCTTGCAATCAATGACTGACTGATGTCTACGAACCGTAGTCATCACCAGATGCTGGGTGCCTTCCTCGCTGATGCTCTGCCAGGCCTGCAGCGCAGTTCTCTTCAGCTCCTGCCATTTTCCTTCAGTGTGGCCTGGTCTTCAGCATGTGTAATGCATGCTCAGGAACAGTCCGGAACATTCCACTTTTGGACCTCAGACACCAAATGCTGATGGCTCCCCTAGAATCAACTCTAGACCTTTTGCTAGCTCTTTTAAGCATTAACTAATTATGAAACTTAACACACCTGTCCAAGAAACATTTGAGCAGCCATTTTTCCAATGACTTTTTGTCCCCTAAAGATTTGGGGGATTATGTATAGCAATGGCTACAATCCCTATACTGTTCACCCAATATGGATGTAAAAACCAAAATGTAATTACATTTTTTAAAATAGCCTTAATTAAAACTAAAACTCTGCACTGGCAATAACCACATAGTGATTGTTTTATTTCAACTGTTTGTTTTCTAGAGTACAGAGCTAAAACAAAAAATGTGTCACTGTCCAAATACTTACTGACTGCACTCTCCATGCATATACTATGCAAAGCTATAATATGGATAGTCAGGCCAGCCCTAGTCTTGCACAGTAATTTATTTATTCCGAGTATATTTCCAGATGCCCATTTCCTGAGACTCTAAGAAGAGGATTTGCTCCCTGCCTGTTAAAGCCTGTATTTTATTGAATGGGTGGGGTTGCCAGTGCCAGCACTAGTTTTCCTTGAGCTGAATCCTCCAGGTATTACAGAAGGCCATATTCACTTTGATTATGAATTCACCCTATCGGTGGGATTCACAGCAGTTATTAAGATCCCTGGTAGCAAAGCCGAACCATCCAGTCTGTCAGAATCACTGAGAAGTCAGTTGAGGGTGCAGGCAATAGTCTGACAGATGACTGATATGAAATGCCATTTGCGCATGTGTTAGCGTGCATGATAGAGCCAAGGCTTAACAAAGCAAAGCTGCCTTGAGCCACCTTGTCAATCATTCAGAGTAATTTGCACATCGAAAGAGGTGACGGGGGGTTTGTGTGCAGGGGTGTGTGTGTCATTTCAATATAGACAGATTCCAATTATACACACATACACAGACACAACACACACACAGACACACACACACATAGACACAGTCACGCACACACACTTGCGTGCACGAACACGATGTTGGGAAAATAAATAACTGAATGAGTTCCATACACCAGCACTCACCCCACCTCCTGTACGACATCATTGCAGACTCACTGACACAATGCAACTTAGGTTGAACACTGTAGGCTGGACACTAACAAAAGTGCACCTGTGACTTTTTAAAATTGTAATACCGCAACGCCTCAGAGCAAGGAGGTCCTGGGTTTGAATCCCCGTCGGCCGGGGCCTCTCTGTGCGGAGTTTGCTTTTTCTCCCCATGTTTGCGTGGGTTTCCTCCGGGTACTCCGGTTTCCTCCCACAGTCCAAAGACATGCAGGTTAGGCTGATTGGAGAGTCTAAATTGCCCATAAGTATGAGTGTGTGAGTGAATGGTGTGTGTGCCCTGCGATGGACTGGCGACCTGTCCAGGGTGTATTCCTGACTTTCGCCCAATGTATGCTAGGATAGGCTCCAGCCCCCCTGCGACCCTGTTCAGGATAAGCGGGTTAGGCTAATGAATGAATTAATTAATGTAATACCGCAACTCGCGAATGTTTGAACAAACCCCTTACCTAGCCAAACACTGCTTACCTAGACTCCACTGGAGGTTTAACGCAGACATACTCAAAGTACACCTATATGTAATCTTCATAGGTTAAACACTCCTGTAATACAACTGTGACATTGTAAAATTTAGACCCTCATCTTTGGAAAGCATATTTGCATGTGTAGGCCTGTTTCTTCACTGTAGTGTCCTCAATGGGACAGTGTGGTAAACCAGAGGTGTCACTTGTGTACCGTGAGACCAGGATAATCTTTCAGACCGAATCCCTTCCTCCCTGAATGATGCTGCACTCAGTCATGCGCTGCCCTGAGGGGCTGCCAGCCGCGGGCAGCACTGTGATGGTCTGGACCATGTGACGCATCCGTACCCAAACCCAAACCCAGCGACTCAACAAGGCAGCCACCTGGCAGCCCTTTTATTTCGCCTAAAATCGTGGCACGTGTGCGACTGTCTTGGTAACTCTGAAACGGGAAATGTGGCAGCTAATTTGTTAGCAGAGGTGCTAATTTGTTCCCCCTACTCGTTCAGCGTTGGCTACCTTTGGAGCTGTGATGAAAAAAGTCCTGCGGGCAAGGGAATCGATGCGGTTCCTGTGAGTCCGGGCTCCCAGGGAGAGGAGGGGGGGCAGGCGGGGGGCGGGCGCTGTGGGGTAATTGGTGTCCTGCTGATTCTAGCACTTCTCAGGATGAGACTCCCCACTCAGGCTGGAGCGGCTGCCCAGGGTCATACTGCCTCATGTCACCTGTTCCACAGTCAAACACTCAAACACACACTCTACCCAAACCCTGTTCCACAGCCCCTCTCTCAAACACACACTCTACCCAAACCCTGTTCCACAGCCCCTCTCTCAAACACACACTCTACCCAAACCCTGTTCCACAGCCCCTCCTTCTCAAACACACGCTCTACCCCTGTTCCACAGTCAAACACTCAAACACACACTCTACCCAAACTCTGTTCCACAGTCAAACACTCAAACACACACTCTACCCCTGTTCCACAGTCAAACACTCAAACACACGCTCTACCCCTGTTCCACAGTCAAACACTCAAACACACACTCTACCCAATCCCTGTTCCACAGCCCCTCCTTCTCAAACACACGCTCTACCACTGTTCCACAGTCAAACACTCAAACACACACTCTACCCAAACCCTGTTCCACAGTCAAACACTCAAACACACACTCTACCCCTGTTCCACAGTCAAACACTCAAACACACGCTCTACCCCTGTTCCACAGTCAAACACTCAAACACACGCTCTACCCAAACCCTGTTCCACAGCCCCTCCTTCTCAAACACACGCTCTACCCCTGTTCCACAGTCAAACACTCAAACACACACTCTACCCAAACCCTGTTCCACAGTCAAACACTCAAACACACACTCTACCCCCGTTCCACAGTCAAACACTCAAACACACACTCTACTCCTGTTCCACAGCCCCTCTCTCTCAAACACACGCTCTACCCCTGTTCCACAGTCAAACACTCAAACACACAGTCTACCCCTGTTCCACAGCCCCTCTCTCTCAAACACACACTCTACCCCATGCACATACTATCATACAGTCATGCACAAACATTCTTGTGCATGCATACCCGTGCATGTCTGCAGTGCAGAAAATATTCTTTGACTATTCTGTTTGACTTGTATCCGTAGAACAACACACTATTAGTGAGACCTGGCTGAAAGTACATTTTACATGGATATGCTATATGGATGCATGTCTTTTGTTGAGGAAGTGTTGTCAGTGTGCAGAACAGGTTGCCAGGATATGCTATATGGATGCATGTTTTGCTCAGGAAGAGTCAGTGTGCAGAGCAGATCCAGGGTTGATGCAGGCCTCGCGCAGGGTGAAGTATACGAGCTTAAGTGCCAGAAAAACCCTTTGCCTCTGCTTCAGGGAAACTGTGAACTCCGCTACAACATGGAGAGTTTTCCTCCCAAGGCAAAGCCTCGTTTCGGGAGAACTGCGGTAGAATATTAATCGGCTTTTTAACATTATTGCAAGGTCGCGATGATTCATGAAAACGGCGAAGGCAAACTCTCAGCAGCTGCATGACGCAACGTCCCCGCCGGACGGAACAGCTCAGGACCGCAGGGCCGCAGGACCGCGCGCGTTACCACCACAGCGCAGGACCACCACAGCGCAGGACCGCAGGACCGCAGGACCGCAGGACCACCACAGCGCAGGACCACCACAGCGCAGGAACACCACAGCGCAGGACCACAGGACCACCATAGGGCAGGACCACCACAGCGCAGGACCGCAGGACCGCAGGACCGCAGGCCCACCACAGCGCAGGACCACCACAGCGCAGGACCACCACAGCGCAGGACCACAGGACCACCACAGCGCAGGACCACCACAGCGCAGGGCCACCACAGTGCAGGACCACCACAGCGCAGGACCACCACAGCGCAGGACCACCACAGCGCAGGAACACCACAGCGCAGGACCACCACAGCGCAGGAACACCACAGCGCAGGACCACCACAGCGCAGGACCACCACAGCGCAGGACCACCACAGCGCAGGACCACCACAGTGCAGGGCCACAGGACCACAGGACCACAGGACCGTGCGCGTTACCACCACAGAGGAGGATTCAGCCAGCGGCTGCTGGGTAGGCCTGTCTGAGACCTCATTCCCGCCGGCTGGTCCTCGCTGCCCCTCCTGTGTCCTGCAGCACGTCCAGGACCGAGGCTTCCCTGCTGACATCACACACATCAGGAGCACTGGGGAGCAATCCAGCTCGCTTCCTCTTCAGGTGTGAACATTCCCCAGTTCTTAAAATGGAGGCCAACTGTTCAAACAAGGTTCAGAAAAGGTCATAGAAAATCATACCTGGAATATCACATGTATATGTACAGTACTGGTGACATCCCCACATGGCTGTAATTACTCATAGAAAAGCATGCAGTTTATCTGTCAATAACATTTTAATAATGTTCCGAAAGTTGGTGCAGTATATTTAAATGCCACATTGGTTGACCAACTTGGCCAATAAATCACAGTTCAATAACATACTGTAACAACATGAATAACATCCTAAGGCCCGTGCTGCAATGCTCCGTGTTTATGGAGACATCCTGGAAACAGAAATAGATTTTCACATTGGGAATGTTTACTGCCCAATAACTTTCCAACAACTGTTCTGGGAACAGGGATGGTTGACTGGGATTGTGTACAGCTAAGGGTGAGTAAGCAGCAGTGAGTCATCTGGTTCCTGAAGGCACATATCGTATATTAGATTTTCTGCGTTTGCGTTTACCCCTCCAGCCTGACCCTTAGCGAGCTTATTAACATTATGATTTCATACTCAAGTGTTGGCGTTTCATTGAAACTGATCTCTGGAAGTAATTCTGCGTTTACGCGTGATGCTATTTAAGGTGAAATCATGCGCCATTACCAGGCGTCCTGGTCTCTGAACAGATCCGTCCATTTAAGGAAGCCTGCGTTTGGGCCCCACATTTCCTCTGCAGTGCGATTAACGATGTATGACTACCTCACTTTAAGAGCAGAAATGAAAAATAAAGGTCAATATACAATTGGCTAGGTTTGCATCATCTTAGCTGACATATTCTTTATCGATGAGAGAGAGAGAGAGAGAGAGAAAGAGAGAGGAAAAAGGTAGTTATTCTTCGAATGCCGGTTTAAATCAATGCTGCAGTCTGCTCTGTGGCCCCAGCACAATGCTACATTTAATCCAGCAGAGCAGTCAATTCACTGATTCAACGGTTTGTTTTGTTTCTTCTGTTTAATTGTGATTCAGAATTCACTTAACAAATTGTGACCATTTGCTGCAGTTATCAATTGTAGGAAATATTCCTTCACAGTTAAAGAATATTCTATGAGTTATTTATATTCATTTAAGTCCCTTAAATGAGTCCCAGACTGCTATTCAGTTTTATTGTTTAAGAATAATGACTTATTCTGTGGGGACTAGAGCTGGTAATTGAACGAATAATTTAGCATATATCGAGACCGCCGCGCCAAAATTTGCTGAAAAGGAAGAGAAAGGACATTTTACACTGTATATAAACTGCTTTTATTGTGTAAAAATGTGTACGCACGCATTCAACGTAGAGACACCATTATGACAACTCTTCAGTTAACGACCCAATCCAACATAATTAATATGGCACTCACATAATGAGAACCAAGGTGCACAGTAACCACCGAGCCTCTGGGGAATATAGGCGGAGGAAGTGTGGGCCAGGAACGGCGGACAGAGTTATGCATGCATCTTGTGTTTTTCCATTGTCTTTGTGAACTGTTGCCTCTGATGTCATAGCCGACTCCCCAGAGTCCCTGGCCAGGAACAAACAGAATACAGATGCCTGCAGCAGCAGCACGGTGGCTAATGCTGGAGCGCAGATCCTATACGCTCATCTACAGGCAATCAGCCCTGGCATTCCTCCCATCCGCTCGGCTTATTAACCACAGGAGGCTCCGGTTGCCAACCGGAGGTGCTGGTGCTATCTTATAGTACATAATACCCATCGCTACAGTACTGCACTTGGTGACACCCCGTACTGAATTTTCAGAATGGAAATGTTTTGGCTTCAGTGTTAGGTGGATGGAGCGCTCGGTGTTAAGAATATGAAGCAAAGCAAGGTGTTTATTTTTGCTTCTTAATTTTCAGAGGCATGTGTTATTACCGTACTTCCCACCACTTCCGTATTGTGTAATCTGCTTCGGCAACAATGTTTTGCACAAACACACTGGCCGCATAGTGCTTTTAATGTTTTTTCACCCTTTTCACCTTTAGCCTCAAAGACAAGGTGGTAACCAAATATTAGCCACACCCATAGCCCCATTATTCACTAAGAAAGACAGTGGGAAATGTAGTAATAATAATAACAAATATTATGAATTAATTAGGGGCTAACACTGCTTTAAAAGCTAAATAGTTTTCTGACATCTGAACAGCTGCTGCTTTTCACATGCGTTTCTAGAACAATCCTTTTTTCCTTTGTCTAAGCTGTTCCTTCTGCTCAATGCTTATCCTGTGATTATATTCAGTTTCAGAAAGACAGGCTGCGCAATTAAACACAAAGTGCTTTTGTTTTGTTGTCTTGTGACAGTGACAGATTACAGGCCATGGCAGATCGTTAATCCCCACTTCTAAAATTTAATGAGTTTATGATTCACAAATGTGGCATGCCGGCATATGTATTTTTAAATAATATATTGCATAACTGATGAAATTCCGCCTCTGCCAGTTGTTTGGTGCTTGAGTGATGTTTTTATTTCTCAAGTGATGTCTATTTCAGTACATCATGAAATAAATATATTGCTATATAATTACAGAGCAAATTTCAAACAAGCTAGAATAGTCTGCTCAGGTCAAAGGAATCAAATAACGGCTGCAGTACACTGTGTCTCTTGTGCGAGAAAAGTCTGTGGCAGTGTTGGTGAAATAATATTCGCTGTGCATGCAGGACACTGACATGTCATGAGTGCTTTGTGTGTATGTGTGTCTACGCGGGTACTGCGGGAGATCGCGATGGATCATTATCCCGCTGGCAGGCATGGTGAACTGATATTGGTGGGATACGCATCAAACAGGAATGGGAAATGACGTAAGCCGTCGTTTTCTGGAAAAGCTGCTAATCGAGTTTGGCTCTCTTGGTTTTTCCCTGAATGCGATTAGCCGCTAAGCGCTCTTTATTTTCCTGTTCTGGCCAAGCGGTGCGGGGCTCTGTTTACTTGCCGTTCGGAGAGAGAGTGGAAGCCGAGAGAGACGGGGGGGGGGGGTGGGGGGCAGCAATGGCACAGAACCCACGGGCACTCCAACCCGGAGCACAGCGGTGGAGTATCAGTGCCCATAAAATGTGATTGAGAGTATCCAGACTGTATAGCACAGTGTTAGCCCACAGAACCTGAGCTTTACCTGTGTGCCCCACCTGAGTGAGGATTCAGCAGCTGCTGCTGTTCTTACCGGACAGGTGGAGTAGGCCTGAGGCCTTGTCTGCCATACGTACTTCACATTTTCCCTCCGAAAATTGAGATTGAGAAGTGTTTCTGCATTCAGGGAGTTCTAATCTCCTCTGAGCACTGTGACTATGCGAAACTGGCAGCACATTGCGATTTCTCATTGCTTTTCAGTGCTTTCGGCCAAACTCGGAGCTGAATCGGAGCATCAATAGCTGCCGCTTTTACACATAGGGAAGGTGTTTGGAGACGTGTGAAAGTGAGACACAGTGAGACCTCAGGTGACTGAGCCTGTGAGTGATTCTCTTGTTGCTCTGAGCCGTGACGACGCATCTAAATAGGACCCTGCTTATTCACCCGTCTCATTCCTAAACAACATCTCTGTGCTGCTCTTCTGGCTGGTTTCAGTGGCTGGAATCCCTCCTTAGATTTTCCACTCGGCTGGGATCCCAAACCTTGGCATAGGTAGGTTGGCTTCTGTTTTTCCTGTGGCTCTCCAGGGCCATGGCTGGGAAAAGGGCAGGCAGGTATGTAACCCAGGGGAGTGTGTGTCAGAAACACTTCAGCTACCCATGAACAGCATTGGTAAGGACAGGTTAGCGCCTTCCTTCATAGCGGTGCTCATAGCTGCCTTCACCGCTGACGGCCCCACCGCCCGCTGATTCGCCGGGATGGTGCCAGACTCACCCCGCCCACTCACCTTCCGATGTGACCACATCCCAGGACGGACCATCTGGCGACGCTGCCCAATTAGTTCCCGCTGATCGCCCTTCAGAAACGGGGACGCGGGACCGGCGAGTCCCGCCCCGCATGCCGACGCGGCCGAGGGGCGGGGCCCCGCCCGGCGTCGCTTTGAAAGGTCGCCATGACAACATCTCCCCCTTCCGCTCTGGCCTTTGGGCCTGTAATTTGATTTTTAAGTTGTTTCATTCCGCAAGGTGCCGATTGATCTCCGTGCACGCCCCGGGGTGGGCTTTCCCAGGGAGTGTCTGTCAGCCCCTCTGATGGTGCGGACGGCAGTGCATTGTGGGACGTGGCCCGGGGGTGGCTCTGTGTGTCTCTGAACTAAAGAGGGAATAATTCAGGAGGGCAGGTCTTAAACCTGGTGGCGCAGATGGGGGCGGAAGCCGAGACACTTGCGGTGGAGGGAGGTCTCCTCACTGCCCTCTTAATTACAGAGGATTACGCCATAATTAGCAGGCCTCAATCAGGTTATGTATCTATTAAACTGTCAATCAGTTCCTCCTGCTATCTGTCTGTTGTTTTAAGTTTGACTGCAGGTGCTTTTCGTACTAATTAACGCAGGACTGGAGGGAGACATTGAGTGGTGTTGGAAACGGACTGACTGGGTCATTGTTGTGAGTTGCAGCAGAAGCCAAACCCACGCAGAACGATGTGGAGCAGAGGGAGTGTGTGTGTGTGTGTGTGTGAGTGTGAGAGAGAGAGAGTGTGTGTGTGTGTGTGTGTGAGTGTGTGTGTGTGTGTGTGTGTGTGTGTGCGTGTGTGTGTGTGTTCATGTGTGTACATTTATCTGTATGTGTGTCCATGCGTACATGTAACAGGTTGGTGGTGTATGTGTGTGTGTGTGTGTGTGTGTGTGTGTACATTTATCTGTATGTGTGTCCATGCGTACATGTAACAGGTTGGTGCTGTATGTGTGTGTGTGTGTGTGTGTGTGTACATTTATCTGTATGTGTGTCCATGCGTACATGTAACAGGTTGGTGGTGTGTGTGTGTGCGTGTGTGTGTGTGTGTACATTTATCTGTGTGTGTGTCCATGCGTACATGTAACAGGTTGGTGGTGTATGTGTGTGCGTGTGTGTGTGTGTTCATGTGTGTACATTTATCTGTATGTGTGTCCATGCATACATGTAACAGGTTGGTGGTGCATGTGTGTGCGTGTGTGTACATTTATCTGTATGTGTGTCCATGCATACATGTAACAGGTTGGTGGTGCATGTGTGTGTGTGTGTGTACATTTATCTGTATGAGTGTCCATGCATACATGTAACAGGTTGGCAGTGTGTGTGTGCGTGTGTGTGTGTGTACATTTCTCTGTATGTTTGTCCATGCATACATGCAACAGGTTGGTAGTACATGCGTGTTTGTATGCTCATGTGACCACTGTATGACAACGGTCATCTTCTGCTCTTCTGAGAGAACCACATTTCACCATCCTCTTCATAATCACTCCTTATTTTACACGGTCACATTAAGTTTAAAACCTCTTTTACAAGTGAGACCTCACCAAGACAGGGCAAGGACAAAATGCAGCTGACAGAAATACAAAAGAGTAAAATAACAAAGAATAAAAGTACAAAGATAAAATGGCATTAAAGGTTTGGCACTATTAAAAATATGTACAGCATATATGAGCCTATTTGTTAAAAGTTTAAATGATAAAAAAATGCTACTTTGATTTTAATCTTTGTAATAACTTTCCAACTCTAAATTCTGTAATATGAAAGATTTGTATTTTATTTCAAGCTTCTGTTCTCACACTTGAACATTGCATTTAAGCCAATTTATTGATCTTAAGTTGTGACAGTTCTGTACAAGATTTCATTTTGAGGAAATGCATCCAGGTAATTTGCCTTGAAGGGCTTTGTAAATGAATTTACTCCAGTGATGTGTCATCTGCTGCACAATAGAGGTCTAGCCTACACAAAAACAGTGTGTATTGTAGTCGGATTTCGTGAAGCACCGTGAAGCTGTAAGGATTGCACCATGCGTCTAGCTCAGCCAAAGTTGATGGACAAGCGGATCTACATGCAGTGCCACCATAGCCAAGCTGAAAAGGAAAAAGTAAATAAACCAGAAATCATAGTGTTTGCAGAAGGGGACAGAAAAGCAAGATTCCATTTTCTACATAATATTTTATTTAAGGTATAAATTCAGATTTACATATGTCTGGCTATGTGCCAAAATATTTGTATTAACTACCAGAAAAACTGACGCCGTTCTGTTTTATGATGCATAGATAGTTTCAAGACGGAATGCTCTTTGTCATTTATCTAAATAATACTAAAATTGGCCCTTGTGGAACACCTTTTATTTATCTAATAGAATCTGAAATTGTCCCTCCATCTTTTGCATTTGGTGATATGAAACCTGTCCACTTCTCACAGTTTAAGTGTTGGGCTTTTTATATTCACAGTTTGATGGATGAGCCTGAATACTACTGAATACCTGAATAATATTCACAGTGTGAATGTTGGAATGCTGAGTACCTCCAGCCCATGGTCACTTGCCTGCACTGAGCCTGATAGTGAATACAGACACACAGACAGGTGTTCGGATGGAGTGGGACCAGAAGAATCAGGACCAGGGCTGCCTACGGTCCTCAGAGTAGAGCCCCATCTGCAGCATTAATGAAGGGAGCAGCAGTTGAACACTCATTTCTCTGTGTCCTGGCTAATTAATGTGCATCCGGTCGGCATGGGAACAGTGCTGTCACACCTGCCATCATCACTGTCCCTCTTTGTCCACCTCCACACACAGCAAACACAGCGTCATTCTCAGGTGTAAAAGGACTGTGGTGCTTCTGAGCCTGCTAAACCGTGCCTTAAATAAATACTTGTTGCAGCTCACACATTGGACGTCTCTTCAGTGTTCAGCCACGGTTACCTTTTTTTAGTCATCATTATATCTCCACCATTATTTGTGTGCCACACTGAAATGTGTCCCTTGTACAATGACAGGCAAGTTTGAATGGTACAGAATCAGCACTTGTTCAACTTAAAAAATAGAGCCAGCCATTTACTTTATTTGTGCATTTGGAGATAACAAGACACCCAAGACCAGTTTTTGAGTAAAACAAATGTGTTGAGACAGCACAACCTCAAAAGAAAACTAATGCAGAAGAGAAAATGAAACTTGACCTTTGCTCAAAATATATCTTACGAAGGCTGAAGCCTTATGATAGCTGAAATGTCATGATTTGCAACTAAAAATATGACACATTATCATACTTGTGAACTGCGATATTTGCTAGCTATTTGGCTGTGGTGCTGCAGATATTTTATTTGTTTCAGTACTTTAGCAAATCACAACCATCAACACAAACTGCTCTTGGAACTGCGCCATATTATTTTTCCTTGTGGATCTACGCCTCATTTTGAATTCAACTCTTAACAATTTATGTGTGTCCAGTGGGGACTACATGCACTCTGCATCTGCTAAAAGTACTCTATCAGAGTTAATTACTGTAACTGTTATGGTTGCTGTGTCTCTCTGTTATGACACAGGATTCAGGAGTACCGCTTCCCCTGCAATGGAATGAGAGGCAGCTGCCAGTAGACTATTACACTCTAGCCTAATTACAGTCCCTTCTGAAAAATGCCAAAATTAAGCTTCAAACACAAACTGCCACACAGACGCACACATACAGAACACCCCTGGGCCCAAGGCTCATGAATCCAATCTCCAGAGGCAGGATGCTGGAGTTCTGTCACAGAGTATGAATGTGATTAGATTCTATCGGCACTACAGAGAAAAAAACAAAGCTTTTATGGACAGGCCTGCCATAGTTACACAGCCATTTAAATCATAAAAACATCAAGAAACCTTCGCTGGCACACTGTCAGTTTGTGTATACACATGAGCACTTTGATGTGCGGTTTAAACATTTCTGGCTGCTTGGCAGCAAGCTTTGAAGCAAAAAAAAACTAAATAGGAAGTTGAAAAATGAAACGGTAATCTTCGTCAAGCTTTGTTAACTCAAACTGAAGGTGAGAAAGGAGAACTGGATGCACAAAAAAAGGGTAAATAACGGATGGCTTGTTTTGGGTGGAAGTCTTTGACCCCAGCTTTGCGGCAGGAAGGTTAATGAGCTCTAAATGAGAACAGATGTTATGTGTGTAAACGCTAATTGGTGTTAGCATGTGTGCTGCTCCTGAAGGAGCCTGGACCACTGGTTACGGGCCAAAAACAACGGTGGGCTTGGAACACTGCTCCATCTGGACTAAAACCAGCCGAGGACCCGTCATTTCCTACACACCATTACATCCACACGCTAGCACTCTGCTCTCTCTCTCTCTTCCCCTCTTCTCGGCATAGAGTCATTTCCTTTCTCTCTCTCTCCCTCTGTATGGAAGAGGATGTGGTATAATTACACGATCCCGGAAGTCATAGAATGGAGTGAAATGCTTTTTGTTTATTTTTCTCTCTAGCGAAGCTCGTTCCCCGCGGTTCTGATTGACTTGGAGGAGAAAGCGGGGCCAACATTTAAGAGAGTGCAGCTGCACACCTCTTTCATCCCTCCTTTCTCTCTCTCCTCCCGTGAATGCACGTATTCCTTTCCTGCAGCAGCGGTGGTGTCTGAAACAGTATATTCAGTATTCCCCTGTCCCTGGCTGCGCCGGGGGAGGGGCCTGGGGTAATGACTGACTCCGTCAGGGATCGAATGACAAAGCCTGACCTTCACCGTGTCCCCGCCTCCCTGAGCGTCACTGCCCCATCGATTACTTCAGAGAGACGGAAGACAGGAAATGAAAGAGAGAGAGACTGACAGAGGGAGAGAAAGAGACAGAGAGAGAGAGAGAGAGAAAGGAGCAGGCAGTGCAGTCAGCCTGTTTAATATACGCTCGCCAGATAACGCTCACCTGTCTGATCAGAACCGACCCAGACGGCGTGTCTATCAGAAGGCCTAGACACAGCTCTGTGGGGGTCATTCCCCCTCACCCCTCCACAGCGCCCCCTCTGGTCACCTGCGTCCCCCGCACCGTATCCATCCGCCCGCAGGTGCGTTTCGCTCAGAGGAGGAAGTGCTGAGATGGGAGAGAATCGGTTCTATCTGCCTGCGGGCATTAGCGTCAGCCTCCCCGTGACGCGACCTGTCACCGCCTCACTCTTTCTCCGCGCGTGTATTGGCGGTGACACAAAGCGTTTTATACAATTTCGACGGGTGACACCGCGGAGCCGGAGCGGAGAGCGACGCCAGGCGCTGACAGGCAGGTGTGTGACAAATGCGAAGTGACAGATGGCGGAACGGTTCGGGTTGGTGAAATTTCACTTGGTTTGGGAGGTTTGAACGGAGAACAATGTTACCAGCTGAGTGTCATCGACTGAAGGGGTCCACTGTGAGTGACATCAGCTGTGATCTGACCGCTCCCTGTCCCCCTGAGGCTAGCAGACTGCAGTGACCCCCTCATTTAAGGCTTACCACGGACTTAAGGGTCTGAGCTGCAGCAGTTTCCTGGGGAACCGCCCGGTACAAAGCAGCAGGGCCGGTTCCAGGCAGAGGTGATACAAATGGAAAAGGAAGAAAATAAATGGTATTCATGTCACATTCTGTGTTTTTCCCTCGTTGATGTTCTATGTTTCAGATCACTTATTTTCTCGTCATTGTCTGCTCCGTGTTTCTCATCACATCTATCTTCATTACCATTGTCACGCCCCGTGTTGCGTTCTGTTTTGTGCTGTTAGTTTCATGTTATGTTTTGTCCTAACTCCCGCTCTGTACCCCTCACCAAGCCTCTGCCTACCTCTCCTGTGATTGTTTGCCGGCGATTGAACTCTGTCTGCTGATGTACGGAAATAAACCTCAAATCTACTTACTTCCTGGTTGCATCTGGTTTCTCTGTTCACAAGCCTGCCAATTCATGATAATCAGCATCCCTAGCAAACTAAATAGCTAGCTCGATGGCAAACAAACTACAGACATTAGCCTCCCTTAAAAATGGGCAAACATCTTTGTTACCAGTTCACTTGTGCTGAAAAATGTGTTCATCCTCGTTTAGCCAGCTACATTTGATCAGAATCTGTGCTGTCAGGCATAGGTGGTTATGCTGGTGGTTTCAAAAATGTACTTTACTAATGTAGTAATCGAGGATGCCACCAGACCCTTCAGCTCCCCTCACTCAGCCCCAGTGACAGAGGCTGCTACATTACAGCACAGCCACAGAGCGGGAGGATGAATCCCCTTCAAAGGAACTGTCTATGTTGGCGACTGTCAGGAAGCACTTATTTATATTTTAAGCCTGTATTCCTGGCCCCTGCCACAGGGAGATATTGGGTTGATGTTCTGTAGTAAGAGCTGTTGCCAGGTGATACCGGGGGGAATGGCGCTGAAGAGGGTAGAGGCACAGCACATCACAAATTGAACACTTCCATTCTAAACCCAGTGCTCGAGGGAGCGTCACCTCAGACAAACATCAGTGTGCCCACGCTTTGTACTGAAGGGTGTTTTCATCCCTGAAGTGAAAGAGGGGGAAAAAACTAGACATAGACATAGAGATAGACATTTTATTTTTACTATATCAATTACTACTTTCCAATTTCTGTCTCTTTCCTTCTCACTCAATTTTTTGTTCTCTCTACCTTCCCCTCACCTCTATAACCGCCCCTTTATCTCCCTCTTTCATCATCCCTCCATCCCTTGCCAGTTTTATCTTTCTCTCCTTCATCTCCTGTTTACACACTCGACGATACTGCTATACTGGCATCACCTCTGCACTGCCTGCTGGGAAAATTCCTCTGAGTATCCGCGCGGAGCCGCCCGATGACATCAGCGCTGTGCCGCGCCGGTGCTCCCAGCGAGGCCTGCAATCACACGGCACGTTCGCGCTCTACAGTCAACGCGCCACGCGCTAGCCCGGACGCACACACGCCCAGCGCTAACGGAAACGAAATCTCCCTTTCTGATTATTTACGTTTGCCGACACAACGCTAGCTCCCTTTTTCTGTCGTTTTCATCCGGCGTATTTCTCGTTTAGGGGCTTATCCGGCGTCCTTCTGGCTTAATTGGGCTCCGTCCTGTCCGCCCCGGTCCACGTCTCTCCGGGCGGTGGAGAACAGGCTGGGAACAGTCTCGTCCCACCGGCCCGGCCATATGGCTGGGCCCACAGGCTCCAGCGGAGAACGCACGCGGCTAATGACTGCGACGGCCGTAATGATGCACACTCACCGTTACCAAGAGCCCGTCGGCCTACCCCACTCACATCCTCCGCCGCTCTCCATTAGAGCTCTTATTCTTACACACGCTCATTCTGATTTCTGTAAATACGTCTCAACGGGACTAATAACGCAATTGGTCTCAATGTTCAATGGCGGAGCTGTTTTGAGTCGAGCAGAAATGCGACGGAGATGTTGTGCCCGTATACGCCTCGGTGACATTATTAAGCATGGCATTATTTAGCATTATTTTTCTCTCTGCTCTCACCTACTACACTTTGATAGAGACAGATTGAGTCTGGGAGAGACCATTCCCACGCCGTGACTCCTTCATTTACCGTACATAACTGCCAGCACAAGAAGTCTGGGGCTGGAGTGTTGTTATATTTCTATCCCACAGTGCTCCCTTGATTTACTGCCATCTTGTCCTTTTATTTATTTTTTTAGATTCCACTGAATTTCAGCGACCTCCAGGCCTCTTCAGCCACACGTGTTTCATTCAGTTCTTCATTTTCTTCACCGCCGATCCATCACTCCAATAATCAATACCCGCCACTCTAGCGGCTCATCCTATTAGCACCGCGCAGCTGTAGCGCACGTCTCGTACGCGATACTGGATCATGCGCAGTATCCCGTCAGTGACAGAAACAGCGAGGTGTGTGTGTGTGTGTGTGTGTCTTCCTTCCGGGGCTAGTGGCGGCCGAGCGGTTGAAACAATCCCAATTAAATCCCAAGGACGCCGCTTCGCGCACAGTTGACCCGCCCGTCACTCAGTCTGGCAGGGCCCCACCCCGTGTCCTGCCCCCTTGCGACAGAGCTGATTAATCACGCCCGCTACGTGACGGCCCGGACTGACGCCCGGGAGCTGATTTATGGGCGTGTGTGCGCTGCCTACTCTTCATTAGGGACATCTTCCTGTGAAAAGGTCAATGCTGAGAGCAGACATTTTAGACATTGTATCGGCTCCACCCCTATAGTAAACGCCAAAGGGACTGACAGTACTGAGTTTGACTCATATCAGTGGGCAGTGCTCTGTGTGGACTAAATTATTTGGTGTTAGTGGATAGTGGAAGCCATACGCTGAAAGAGAAAGAGAGAGGGGGGAGAATTACATAAAGAGATGATGAAAGAAAACTGCCTTTGCACAGTTTGTCATTCTGGTGTCACAGGTAGAGCTAATTGTAGAGGCACACAGCTGGCTATAACTTCGGTGGGCTGAAGGCAGCCGTGTGGAGAAGGCTGACGCGCTCCTCTCGATGGACACCGGGCGGAGGCAGGGTTTGGTGCGGCCTTGTGTTTGTTCCTTCCTGATTTATTCATGATTCTGTTCATTTCAGAAACACTTCTATTTTTGGGGACTCCATTTGTCAAAAACTTTTTAGTCACTCTGGTGTGCAGTGCCACGGCTGGCATTGTAACTGCGTATGAATGGTGAAAGCAGGCAAATTTAGGTGCGGGATGCAACATACTGCAGGGGTTGTTAAAGCGTTGCACCTGTAAAGCAGCTATAAAGCACTCACATAAAGAGCTGAAGACTGGCCTGGAAGCAGTGTGTTGAATGGATCTGAAGTCTTCTGACTTTGAGGTGCAGTTCAACACAGACACACTTCTGTCTGAGATGAGATAGAATTACGGATTGATAAAGGTGTATGTCTGTATTGTATGAGATACAATTAACAGTTATTACCAATCAGTATACTATGAGATAAAAAATTAACATAGATAAGCAGGTATATTTCTTTCTAGCTATGAGATAGAAATACTCTGGTATTAGATGCACACTGTCCTTGCATGTCTGTGAAGTACAATACTGACATTGATAAATAAGGTAAGCTTCTGTCTGGATGTGAGCGGGGAATGTCGAAGAAGAGCCTGCTAGATCTATTCAGTGAAATAATATGATTGTACATGGAGCTCCAAGATCTTTTTGGGTGAGAATGACAGCTGGTAGGATGAGATTATCACGCACCATCACCCCCAGCAATACAGAGAGAGGGAGAGAGAGAGAAAGAGAGAGAGAAAGGCATTTTAAATAACACTTGTATTTTTTGCTAGCCGGTGATTAACTAATCTGAGACGCTCTTTGTTTATATTTTATGATCAAATTCAGAGTGAAATACCAATCATTTTTCTACAACGCACGCTGTGGCCCAAAGCCAGATGCAAGGACCGGGTTAAGGAAAAACGAATCTGAATAAACATTTGCTGTTTATCTATAATGAGACTCGATGGCTCTAAGCTCATGCATATGCACTGTAACACCACTTTGGGGCTGGTCCCTGAGGGGCAGGATGACTCAGTGTTCAGGTCCTGCGGCTCCAGGAGGGAACCTGTTGTTTCTCTGAGTACCGTCTCCTCCCCAGGGCTGACTGGCGCCATCGGCCTGTGGCTCGGCAAAGCACAGCACCCCCCGACCCTGTATCAGTAAAGCACAACACCCTGACCCTGTCTCAGTAAAGCACAACACCCTGACCCTGTCTCAGTAAAGCACAGCACCCCCCGACCCTGTATCAGTAAAGCACAACACCCTGACCCTGTCTCAGTAAAGCACAACACCCTGACCCTGTCTCAGTAAAGCACAGCACCCGACCCTGTCTCAGTAAAGCACAGAGCACCCTGACCCTGTCTCAGTAAAGCACAGCACCCGACCCTGTCTCAGTAAAGCACAGAGCACCCTGACCCTGTCTCAGTAAAGCACAGCACCCTGACCCTGTCTCAGTAAAGCACAGAGCACCCTGACCCTGTCTCAGTAAAGCACAGCACCCGACCCTGTCTCAGTAAAGCACAGCACCCTGACCCTGTCTCAGTAAAGCACAGCACCCTGACCCTGTCTCAGTAAAGCACAGAGCACCCTGACCCTGTCTCAGTAAAGCACAACACCCTGACCCTGTCTCAGTAAAGCCCAGCCCCCTGACCCTGTCTCAGTAAAGCACAACGCCCCCGACCCTGTCTCAGTAAAGCACAGCCCCCGACCCTGTCTCAGTAAAGCACAACACCCTGACCCTGTCTCAGTAAAGCACAGCCCCCGACCCTGTCTCAGTAAAGCACAGCACCCGACCCTGTCTCAGTAAAGCACAGCACCCCGACCCTGTCTCAGTAAAGCACAGCACCCCGACCCTGTCTCAGTAAAGCACAGCACCCTGACCCTGTCTCAGTAAAGCACAGCACCCTGACCCTGTCTCAGTAAAGCACAGCACCCCCTGACCCTGTCTCAGTAAAGCCCAGCCCCCTGACCCTGTCTCAGTAAAGCCCAGCCCCCTGACCCTGTCTCAGTAAAGCACAACGCCCCCGACCCTGTCTCAGTAAAGCACAGCCCCCGACCCTGTCTCAGTAAAGCACAGCACCCGACCCTGTCTCAGTAAAGCACAGCACCCTGACCCTGTCTCAGTAAAGCACAGCACCCGACCCTGTCTCAGTAAAGCACAGCACCCTGACCCTGTCTCAGTAAAGCACAGCACCCGACCCTGTCTCAGTAAAGCACAGCACCCGACCCTGTCTCAGTAAAGCACAGCGCCCGACCGCGGCACCCTGTCTCAGTAAAGCACAACACCCTGACCCTGTCTCAGTAAAGCACAACGCCCCCGACCCTGTCTCAGTAAAGCACAGCCCCCTGACCCTGTCTCAGTAAAGCACAACGCCCCCGACCCTGTCTCAGTAAAGCACAGCGCCCTGACCCTGTCTCAGTAAAGCACAGCGCCCCTGACCCTGTCTCAGTTAAGCACAACACCCCCGACCCTGTCTCAGTAAAGCACAGCGCCCTGACCCTGTCTCAGTAAAGCACAGAGCCCCGACCCTGTCTCAGTAAAGCACAGAGCCCCGACCCTGTCTCAGTAAAGCACAGCACCCTGACCCTGTCTCAGTAAAGCACAGCGCCCTGACCCTGTCTCAGTAAAGCACAGCACTCTGACCCTGTCTCAGTAAAGCACAGCCCCCTGACCCTGTCTCAGTAAAGCACAGAGCCCCCGACCGCGGCTCCGTAAAGCACAGCACCCTGACCCTGTCTCAGTGAAGCACAGCACCCTGACCCTGTCTCAGTAAAGCACAGCCCCCTGACCCTGTCTCAGTAAAGCACAGCACCCTGACCCTGTCTCAGTAAAGCACAGCACTCTGACCCTGTCTCAGTAAAGCACAGCCCCCTGACCCTGTCTCAGTAAAGCACAGCACCCTGACCCTGTCTCAGTAAAGCACAGCCCCCTGACCCTGCCTCAGTAAAGCACAGCGCCTTGACCCTGTCTCAGTAAAGCACAGAGCCCCGACCCTGTCTCAGTAAAGCACAACACCCTGACCCTGTCTCAGTAAAGCACAGCACCCCCTGACCCTGTCTCAGTAAAGCACAGCACCCCCGACCCTGTCTCAGTAAAGCACAACACCCTGACCCTGTCTCAGTAAAGCACAACACCCTGACCCTGTCTCAGTAAAGCACAGCCCCCGACCGCGGCTCAATAAAGCACAGCACCCTGACCCTGTCTCAGTAAAGCACAGCCCCCGACCGCGGCTCAATAAAGCACAGCACCCTGACCCTGTCTCAGTAAAGCACAGCGCCCTGACCCTGTCTCAGTAAAGCACAGCGCCCCCGACCCTGTCTCAGTAAAGCACAACGCCCCCGACCCTGTCTCAGTAAAGCACAGTACCCTGAACCTGTCTCAGTAAAGCACAGCACCCTGACCCTGACCCTGTCTCAGTAAAGCACAGCACCCTGACCCTGTCTCAGTAAAGCACAGCACCCTGACCCTGTCTCAGTAAAGCACAGCACCCTAACCCTGTCTCAGTAAAGCACAACACCCTGACCCTGTCTCAGTAAAGCACAGCACCCTGACCCTGTCTCAGTAAAGCACAGAGCCCTGACCCTGCCTCAGTAAAGCACAGCACCCTGACCCTGTCTCAGTAAAGCACAGCGCCTTGACCCTGTCTCAGTAAAGCACAGAGCCCTGACCCTGTCTCAGTAAAGCACAGCGCCTTGACCCTGTCTCAGTAAAGCACAGCACCCTGACCCTGTCTCAGTAAAGCACAGCGCCCTGACCCTGTCTCAGTAAAGCACAGCGCCTTGACCCTGTCTCAGTAAAGCACAGCACCCTGACCCTGTCTCAGTAAAGCACAGCGCCCTGACCCTGTCTCAGTAAAGCACAGAGCCCTGACCCTGCCTCAGTAAAGCACAGCACCCTGACCCTGTCTCAGTAAAGCACAGCGCCCTGACCCTGTCTCAGTAAAGCACAGCGCCCTGACCCTGTCTCAGTAAAGCACAGAGCCCTGACCCTGCCTCAGTAAAGCACAGCACCCTGACCCTGTCTCAGTAAAGCACAGCGCCTTGACCCTGTCTCAGTAAAGCACAGCACCCTGACCCTGTCTCAGTAAAGCACAGCGCCCTGACCCTGTCTCAGTAAAGCACAGCGCCTTGACCCTGTCTCAGTAAAGCACAGCACCCTGACCCTGTCTCAGTAAAGCACAGCGCCCTGACCCTGTCTCAGTAAAGCACAGAGCCCTGACCCTGCCTCAGTAAAGCACAGCACCCTGACCCTGTCTCAGTAAAGCACAGCGCCCTGACCCTGTCTC
>NC_083776.1:32855102-32865102 GCF_963514075.1 Conger conger | reverse complement strand
GCTGCTGTAGCATTAGCTGCCTGTGTTACTTTAGCATTGAGATTCTGTGTTGCTGTAGCATTAGCCGCCTGTGTTACTCGAGCATCCAGACCCTGTGTCTCTGTCACATTAGCCCCCTGTGTTACTTTAGCATCCAGACCCTGTGTCTCTGTCACATTAGCCCCCTGTGTTACTTTAGCATTGAGGTTCTGTGCTGCTGTAGCATTAGCCCACCGTGTTACATTAGCAATTGATCAATTACTGAGCGACTGTTGCTTTAGTTCCTGTGCTTATGCAGCATTGATTCTTCTCATAGGAGCGGCTCTCTGTGACACGTATGTCTCTGCTCTCTGTAGAAATAGTGCATTGGTTAGTTAGTGAGTTACTAACTCTGCTATCTGTAGTAATAGTGCATTGGTTAGTTAGTGAGTCACTAACTCTGCTTTCTGTGGTAATGGTGTATTGGTTAGTGAGTTACTAACTCTGCTTTCTGTAGTAATGGTGCATTGGTTAGTTAGTTAGTTAGTTACTAACTCTGCTTTCTGTAGTAATGGTGCATTGGTTAGTGAGTGAGTTACTAACTCTTCTTTCTGTAGTAATGGTGCATTGGGTAGTTAGTGAGTTACTAACTCTTCTTTCTGTAGTAATGGTGCATTGGTTAGTTAGTTAGTTACTAACTCCGCTTTCTGTAGTAATGGTGCATTGGTTAGTGAGTGAGTTACTTACTCTTCTTTCTGTAGTAATGGTGCATTGGGTAGTTAGTGAGTTACTAACTCTTCTTTCTGTGGTAATGGTGCATTGGTTAGTGAGTGAGTTACTAACTCTTCTTTCTGTAGTAATGGTGCATTGGTTAGTGAGTGAGTTACTAACTCTGCTTTCGGTAGTAATAGTGCATTGGTTAGTTAGTGAGTTACTAACTCTGCTTTCTGTAGTAATGGTGTATTGGTTAGTGAGTGAGTTAGTGCCTTATGCAGGCAGCCATTGTTGGTGGCACAATAAGAACAAAGTGTTAGGGACCTGTATGCTCATTAAACCTCTTTCTCTGACGGCTGTTTTGTATTGTACTGTGTTCTGTGCTTTATATTATGTAATCGTTTATGCTGCAAGCTTTTGGCCAGGGCTCCCTTGAACATGAGACATTGGATCTCAGTGGAACTCACCTGGACCATATTGATGTTTATTAGTGGAATGTTCATATCTCTCTGTTGGGTTAAGTGTTTACGGTATATGTCTCTGTTGGGTTGAGTGTTTACTGTATACCTCTCTGTTGGTTTGTGTTTAAGAGAGGTTTTTCCATCTCAGTATGTTGGGTTGCATGTTTAGGAGTGGTATCTGCAAAGCACCTGAAGTATTGAGCCATGTTGCATGCTAACAGGTTAACAGCACGGACACACATACGGGGAGACGGACTTGTTAAATGGACTCATTTACACATCTGCATCATTTCACGCAGGAGGTTTTTCCATCTCTTCTCAAAGCCAGAGGCGCTTCACGCTAATGTAGCAGCTCTGCCGCTCAGGCTGCCAAAGAGCACAATTGATTTTGAGTAGCTGTTACCTCTGACAAAAGCAAAAAGCAGAAATGCAGAAATATCACCCTGTTCTAGGATGACTTGCACAATACAGCGAAAGGATGTGTCTGCAGCAAGCCATCACCCATCGACCCCCCCCCCCACGCCCGCCTCCCCGCCTCCAGATCAGAAGGAAATTTTAAATAAGTAAATACTTTAAAACATTTCTTTGCAGTAACTACGGGATGCTTGTAATCCGTGAAAAGGTCAGATGTTCACATGCTGCCCAGGGCTAACCTCAGGGCAGTGATGTCATCACGCTCCTGATTAAGGTGATTATCACGCCCGTTTATGCTCCTGCTCAGGAGCTATCCTCATGCCTACCCGGAGACCATTCGTCACTATGGAGACCGGGCACCCGGCAACCCCTCCTGCTGTAAATCAGGGGTTCTGCTCCTATTTTAGGGTGTGCTTGTGAGTCCTGTGAGAGCGTGTGAACAGAGAGGAGAAGGGAGATATGATTATTCACCGAAACAGCGGCTGATAGGAAATGAGGTGGAGTGAACGAGAGCAGGGAGTCTCGTCAGACCTACGTACTGAGCAGAATGGCAGACCGTATCGATCCTGAGGGGGTCAGCTGTGTTTACACGTCTAATTTCAGAGAGAGAATTCTATGAACTCTACTGCCTGAGATATTGAAGACAAACATTACCTTTCCCTCTCACACACACCGATAGGTTGTGTCAAGTTAATAAAAACCCCAGGCGGCATGAATATACTATACATAATAGATGATAAGGTCTGCTGTAAACATAGTATAGCACTGTAATGACAAAAGCTATCCGTACACACTGCTGATAGAACGCGATGAAAGAAGCGTACAAAAGAGAGCTGGCAGGCGGAAGCCGAGAAGCCAGCCTGTATTTTTACATCTCTGCGTTCTCCACACTTGGGCAGTGACGTCTGGGCTCTACAATGCATGTTAATCTGCTGGAGGGAGTGGTGAATATTGAGTGGTTTCACATTTCTCTGAGAGGTTGTTTGAGGTTAGTGTGGAAATGCGTATGAGGGTAGGGGGGAACTGGCGCTACCCTCCTCAAACATCTCTGCGATGTGCACTGGAGACACCTTCCTCTGCCCATGATCTGTCACATGATCCAGAGCTGCTTTCATTACATTAATGGCATTTTGGTAGACGCTCTTATCCAGAGCGACTTACAGTTGATTATAGACTAAGCAGCAGACAATCTTCCCTGGAGCAATGCAAGGTTAAGGGCCTTGCTCAAGGGCCCAAACGGCTGTGCAGATCTTATTGTGACTACACCGGGGATTGAACCACTGACCTTGCGGGTCCCAGTCATGTTCCTTAACCACTACGCTACGCCCTGTCACATTCAACTCTGTTTTCCAGTGCATCACTCAACAGGATGCTTAGCGCACCAGTCAACACCGTATCCTAAACCGTATCCCAGCAGCAAAGCAGTCGACACACTATTGAACACAGTATCAACAAAGCATTCAAGCCCATGGCTCCCATGCACTATAAAATCATAAAAATAGACAAACACATCTGACAAACAGCAGTAGCTGTTACAGTAATTTACTGCTGAGTCACATGAAGCCATTTCTAAACTGCGTAAAGCCACTAAACTGATCCCTATGTATATAAATATTCACGCAAATTCAACATGCAGTTTATATGACCTGACTATAGCGAGCATCAAATTCTGCTTGCTCTTTCATTGCCTTTTGTTGTGTCTAGCTTTGACAAGTATTCTTTTCACCCTTATCAAGTGAAACTGTCAGGCTGTTATTCCACTGAACATCCTCGGTTTGGTTCTTCTGTTCCGCGTAGCTCTGCACTATCTCCGCTCTCCCTTGTTCGGAATAAGAGTCGCAGTGCTGTCGTTTCCAGCAGAA
The DNA here is from genome assembly GCF_963514075.1 of Conger conger. NCBI lineage: Eukaryota > Metazoa > Chordata > Actinopteri > Anguilliformes > Congridae > Conger > Conger conger. Next base: position 32,861,693 of record NC_083776.1, on the reverse strand, counting down.
TCCAGAGGTGATCGCATGCAGACAGCATCATGTCATTGTTGACACAAGCATTTAAACGGAGAGACGGCGCTTTGCGGGGTCTTTTGTACGAGCTGGCAGAAGGGAGTTTGGTGAGATTACGCCGTGCTGCGAGAGACTCTCCCCAGGGTGCCCGGTGTGTTTGTGTTCCAGTCCCCGAGGGCAGGTTTGAGCTGTGAGATTAAGCTTGTTGCTCGCCACGCCACTCAGGCTCCGCACCGCCATCTTGGTGAGGTATAATCTTTGAGACTCAGGGGGATCGCAGATGAGGATTATTATGCTTTTCCCACCTACCATTCCTCGTCATTTAGATGCTGATGAGTTTGGGAGGCAAGCACCAGATCCTAATCAGAACCTTTAAAACTACAACTGCTACTGGATATATTTCAACTCCAAATAACAATGATAATTACAATGTTTTATTATTATTAGTGTTGTTGTTGTGATCATTGTTATTGTTGGTGGTGGTGTTGCTGTTGTCGTTGTTGTTGATTTATTATGGTACGCTTCTGGCCTGAGGGTAAACACATGCGAAAAAGGAGATTAGGTTGATGATGTAAGTAGTTATACAATACAGTGCTCCGTGTTAAACGGTCTAAGAATGTATTAGGTAAAAGGGATGTCCATATTGACTTTTAAGGACTTGATGAGTTGCGCTAAATATCTTAAATTGCGCTCATAAATTATTTGTCTGTTTTTTTTCTCTACAGCTGAAGGCAGACTAATAAATCGCGGTAGGTCCTGCTCGTGGAACCACGGAAAGCACTGCTTTATCCGGAATCCTTGAGACCGTGATTAATTGCACAGCTGTCGAATACAAACAGCTGGGAAAGGTTAAGACCAACCAATCAGAAGAACGTTTTATCCTGAAGATCCAGCCGTGTTTTACTGCAGGTCTACAACAATAGGTCAATGCAAATGCCAGTCACCCCAAAGCGCATGATATGCTTTGTGAGAAAAAAAAAAAGGATAACTGAAAATGTAACATTATACAAACGTCTTGGGTTGTGTATATCGGTTGTGCATATAGCAATGCAAACTGTATTTATTTATATGTACTACCAGCTAAATGACAGTCCCTTTATTCGTTACCCAATCGTAGCTCGGAAAGGCGGGGCGATGGGAGAAGTCGCTAGAGGCGGTCCACAGGCGTTAGATTTCAGTACCGCGGACAGCGACTTGCACTTCACTGCAGGAAATCTTGAGAAACAAAATGCTCGTATAGCGTACTGTATGCTGGATCTGCAACTCGACTCGAAGACAAAATTCAGTGCACCAATTCAAAGACGTCATCCTTTTTAAGATAGTGAAAACAAGCTTCCTGGACCTGCAGTCTCTTCTTCTTTTCCCCCCCGTGTGTGCGTGTGAGAGTGTTTGTGTGTGCGCACACGCGTGTGTAAATGCATGTGAACAAGATCCCCCTTTCTTCGCTGAAGCATTTTGATTTTACACGGGCAACGTTACGAGCATTGTTTACTTTCGGTTATAGGCTATACCCAATGGTCATCGTCTATTTTGTCTATTTCCATTCATCATTGTTTTGTCATTTTTTAAATGTATTGCAGTTTTCGGGGATTTTAAGCAGGCGCTAGTTCATGCACAAAATAATGAACTTTCCTAGTTTAGTTCGAACTTGAAGTACATCCATGATCCTTCATTTGCATTTTTCATTCGCTTTTTCTTTGTTCCTTTTAAAAACAGTCATCCGGACGTATTTGGATCAGAGCATCGAATCAGGATGAAGTCCCTCCACGACTTTATTACTTTTATTTGGCAACAGAAGGGAGCGTAGACAAGCGCGAGGCTACAGGCAAACGTTGAATTTCCGGAAGTTTTAGTTTTAGACTTTGTCGCCCTTCTTATTCATGTTATTTCAATTTCAATCGATAACATTTTTTTAGATAGACTTTAGTAATTGACATTTGTATGATATTCCTCCAAAATGAAGAAGTTCCGGAAGGTTTTGGACGGACTGACAACCTCCTCTCCTGTAAATGTCGGTGGTACACCGCCTTGCAGTAGCGCGGCCGGGACCCCGACCACAGCGTCCACTCCCAGAGAAATTGAAGTCCAGGAAACACTCGTATCGGAAAACTTTCAAATCTGCAAGGTGAGTTACTAATCTACCATGCGTGGTTATTGTATTTTATTGTATGTCTCATCCATTTCAGTGCTTGTAAAAGTTCGGTTGCCAGATATTTGTTTCGTTCTAATGTAGTTGTAGCTATGGGTGACTGCATATGGGCAGCCATACAATGGGGTGTAACGTTGTTGTGACGAGTGCGAGTCTAATACCGCAAGGTATTGTGCTGTATGGCTGAGTAAGTGCGACACGCTGAAAGTTTAGCTGTGAATCCACACTGTGAATTCTAATCCGGAATTTAACATCGCGCACGAAGAAACACATCCGACGTGTCGCCCACTTTTGACTTCGTGCGTGCTCGAGGCTACAATTTGTTTTGCCGTTGAAGGGTTTGTTATTTGTCATATGATTCGCATCTTTCTGAGCCCGATTTGCGTCGTTCCAGTCTGCGGGCTACTTCTTTCACTATAAACACACAAGGGCAATTTAGATTAATTGCCTGCGCCAGTCTCTAATCGAACCTGTATGTGTGGCTCGTTTTGGTTACCAGTTAGGATAAAAAGCCTTTGATTAAGTCATTTTTTTCATATGAGGCCTATGTCAAATAAAATATTTATATTAAATTTTTTCCATCAGGAAGACTCCGTTCTTAGGATTTCCTTTCGAAATCCATTTCACCGCGGAGCCCGCCCGCACACGCTATTGGCAGGGCTTATTGGTTCCACACAGGCTCCAGTGCTTACTGATATGTGTCGCGTTGACCTCATCCTGCTAGTCATTCCATGCTTGTGCACAATAACTACCCACTGAATTCTTCGAGAGTCCTTCAATTCTGGTAAAATTTGTGAAATGATTCATATCGAACTGGGATATGCATAGGAAGAAAGGAAATAGTGTCTGGAATTGATGACATAACTGTTGTTACAGCCTTACATAAAAAAGTAACGGGCCCCGCGGTGCTATCCGGCTGATGTGATTTTCGCTGGGGTTATTTTTAGCAGCGGCAGAGCCGGTTGCTGCGCATTGATGTACTGGGCGCTGACTACAGCGTTTATTCCAGGTTGGAGGAGCGATTTTTTGAATCCAGTGTGAATTATTAAACAGAATGAATGACCGGCAGTGTTGTAGCAGAGCGGAGGGGAGATGCGTAGCCTATAGCGAGAGTCAAACGTGGAAAAAAACCAGCTATTTACTTCCAAGTAACTGGTGCAGCGCTGGCCGGGCGTGGGACCCCGGAAAGAAGGATCAGCGTGCGGCTGCGAAGGGAGTGCATTTCTGCTGTCCAAGATGTACCTTAATTCCATGTCATGCAAATAAAAAGTGCTTTAACATCCAGCATGGGGCTGTGCCACACACGCACGTAGGCGCGCACGCACACTCACGCGCACTAATGTACACTCGGCTGGCACAGAAGCCCGTACAGTCTAACCCCACAGACATTCCAATAAGCTCTTACTTGTGTCCATGGATCCTGGACCCTCTGGATCTGTGTATTGGACTTCAGTCATGCATTTTGACATTTGACTGAAATGACTGAATTGTTAATGTATGTCTGCATGTTTATGTACATGCGTACGTGCATGTGTGTGTGTGTGTGTGTGTGTGTGTGTGTGCACGCGTGCATGCGTACGTGCATGTGTGTGTGTGTGTGTGTGTGTGTGTGTGTGTGTGTGTGTGTGTGTGGGTGTGTGTGTGTGTGTGTGTGTGTGTGTGTGCATGCGTACGTGCGTGTGTGTGTGTGTGTGTGGGTGGGTGTGTGTGTGGTCTGGTCCTCTGTGTGATAACTCCTCTGTGACGCTGGTGGTGCTTGAGCTGTACTGTGCTCCATTAAGAACAGGCTGCTTTTATTGATTTCACTGTTGTTCTCCCACTTATGAGGCCCAGTGAACAGGCCATTACATGAGTGCATTCACTTCTGTTTAACTCAACACACCAATGGTACCATGATCCTCACCGTGATAGATTACATGATACATGTCCTGTATATTACAGTGAGTGCGGTAGCTATATTATATGTTTGCGTTGGTTGGCACTTCCAGTCAAAATAGCACGATTTGAACCTCAATATCTCACCCATTTCAAAAGCAATCTACTACAATGGCAATGGGCTGTCTGACTGCTGGTTTTGGTACTGCTACATTGCACCATTTCTGTGTTATGGATACCCATAAAAAATGATCATAAAACATAAAGACTTTTTTTTTTGCGCAAGATTAACTTAATTTAAATCCAATGGATCCCGACATTATATGGTAATTCAGAAATATACATGCCTTTTCTTATTTCATGACTGTACATAAAAAATTTTTTTATTAGACCTCAAATTTTACATGTACATAGACTTAACATGGCAAGACACAGTGCTAACTTGAATGGAGCTAATTGAAAGTTGTACATAAAAAATAAGTTATAAACATTATGTTATCATGAGACCGTTATGTTCAGAAGGTTCTCGCGTGCAGGACATCACTAGACACGTAGCCACGCACATCACGTAGACCACGGACAGCCTAACAGCTGGTCTCACTGTCTGTCCGAAGCGGAAAACACTCAATTTGTGAAAACAAATTATTTGAGAGGTTTGAATCTTAAACAATCTGCCCAATCTGTTGTCTGACATAGAGTAGATATTATACATGGATGTAGCAGTTTTCAGAGATCTCTGCTGATATCTTAATGGGGAGCAGGCTGATGTTAGTGTTTGGGCTGATCAATTTAGTTTCCTGTCTTTTGAGGCTTTCAGCCTCAGTATTTTGTTCCTAAATTTATGAGCAGCAAAACCAGGGCACAAATAAAAATAGAGCTGTTTTTTGTATTTATTCTAATTTGTACTTAAAAAACTCTGGCACAATACCGTGTTTTGGCAGGGCCTTTCTCAAGGCTTTCACTCAGCACTCCCTTGAGAAAGGCCCAAACGGTTTTGTGCTGCCATTTCTGAACCACACACTGTAAATGATTTATTGCACTCTGGTTCTGTTATAGTCATCCGTGATGATTGATCGTGTCATTGCCCTGCATTTTTGAAGTGTTACTGTTAATCTGTGCTTTCGGGGAGCCAGGACATCTTGTTTATTGACTAGTCATACTGTATGCAGTGAGTTCAATAATGTTTGGGACAACAACATATTTTTTCTTGATTTGGCTCTATACTCCACAATTTTTATGTTTGTAATCAAACAATTACCAAGTGTAGTTAAAGTGTGCATTCTCAGCTTTTATTAAAGGGTATTTTTTATGCATTTGGGTTTTACCATGTAGAAATTACAGCACTTTTTTCTACATAGTCCCCTATTTTAGGGCAACATAAAGTTTGGGACAAATCTTGTCACAGGTATTTCTGATGAGTCACACGTGTTCAATGATTCCTTAGTGCGGGTAAAATAAATCTTTCAGTATATTATCATGTTTCTCGGCTTTTGGATTGCCTTTGGAGTCTGTTATTGGCGTTTGTCAATATGAGGACCCAAATTATGCCGATACAAGTCAGGAAAGCCATTATAAGGCTGAGAAATAGGAAACAGCAGTCAGAGACAGGCCAAACCTGAACGTCATTAAGAAGAAAGAGAGCACAGTAATCACAAAGGGCCTTTATAATAACAATCTTGGAGGCATAAAGAACGCCCTTGGCTGATGGAGGTTGGTACAGAGGAGGGTTCCTAAAAGAGCTGGGTGACAGAACTCTGCATTGCTTAGCCAGTAATGTACTGTGAGTGAATGCGTCTTCAGAATGAATCCAAACACGTACAAGCCCTCTCACCGTGAATGTGTCCGCTTGCTTTGCACACACTCTAACCTTCACAACTTAAGCGCAAAATGTTCCACAGTCAAGCATGCTTTTCATCTCCCACCTTATCCTTTCACTTCTTTAATGGAGAGAAGATTATGTAACCAAATAAAATATATATTTTTTTTATTTTTTATTTTATATGTATTAATCATTTCTGAGAATGTAGAAGACTATTTTCATGGCTTGGATGCATTTTCACAATGGTGTCAGTCTGATATGAGTCTTTTCACAATCCTTCTTGTGGTCTGAGCTCCGAGCTCAGAGGGCAGCTGGCTCCCCTGGCTATGTTAAATATGTTTTAGTGATATACTCTATAAGAGCGATCTCTAAGTCCTGTCCAAGAGGGCTCTAATGTCTGCAGTTTGTGTGGCCTTCTCTCATTCAGTAGCCAATTTAGGCCTTACAATTTGCTATACGCATAGACACACAGACATTATTGTGTTACCCTGCGATAAGCACAGTTGTCTTTAGTGTGTTGTTCTACACATGTGCACATGCAGAGTTGCTCTGCACCCCCACACACACACGCACTCACACACGTGCGTGGATGCACACGTACACACACACATGCACATGTGCACACATACACACACATGCGCACACACAGGCACACTCACACAGCATTTCTAGAAAACAGCATTTCTACAACAGCCTGGGATGAGCTTGTGATGAAAAATATGAGCAATATCCATAATATGGTTCA